>NW_021320025.1:8833-18725 GCF_001605985.2 Dendrobium catenatum | reverse complement strand
AGTAATTAGAAATAGTACACCAGATTTCTAGTGGTTCGGTCAACTTTGACCTACGTCCACTCCCCGAAAACCTTCTTACCAGGTATTGCACTAAAAATAGTGTCTTTACAAAATAAGGCGAAGAAGCCTTTTCAAAATCTTTCCACCGACCCGGTGAAGTGCTGATGAAGATCTTCCCTAGAGCCACCAAGGAACTAGAAAAGAAATTTGAAGAAGATGATGGAAACCTTGCTTGGAGCAATTTTTGTGAATCCCTCACAACTCCCCCTCACAAGGATTTCTTTCTCTCCCAAGCCCTCTCACTTTCTTCTCTAAACTCTCTTGTTCAGATCAACTCCTCAGTAAAAGATTATCTCAAGTGATAATAAGAGAGCTTAAATAAGAGCCTCAAAAGTAGCCTTAATTTTCAACTTGTCGTCAAAGATTGTCCAGTACGATTGATAGATCATCCCATACAATTAGTACAAAATAACTCTTTCATCCAGTATAATCAATTTTGCTTTGCACAACCAGTTTAAGTATTTGAACAGATCCTTTAGTACGATTCTATAATTGTCTTAGATAATTAGTTCAAGATACTATATTGATCGTCCAGTACGACATGGGATGATGGCTGGCGATTTACATTTCATCCCACTACCCTCTCGAGATGTCTAGTATGATCTTCTGGATGATTAGAAGAAAATTTTGATTTTTTATCCTGGGCAATAGGGGATGTTCCGATGAAATATAATATATTATCCAGTACAATTTAGATAGATCACCGTGTACAATATAATTGAGTAATCTAATCATAATTACTCCCATAATCATTTGATTAATTTAGGCAAGATTGTCATAAATCAGCCAGGACGATGCATATCATCCTGTATGATTAGAATAAAATTTGAAAATTAAAATATTACCTAAATTATGATTGGCAGCTATTTTTTACAATCTGAACTTATCGTTCTATACAATCTTGAATCATCCAGTATGATTAATTAAGCAATCTTATTTAATAAGGATGCCCTAATTATGGTTTTTATTTTTAACTGATCATCTAGAATGATTGAAATCATCCTGTACAATTAAGAAAAAAACTAGAATTTTTTTTAACTCACCAAATCACTCCCCCTGAGTGTGTGTGTGCAAGGTTACTTAGCTTGGGGTCCACCAGATACATGACTTGACTCAAAAAAGATAAAAAAATATATTAAAATTGAAATTACAGATATACTCAACTCTAGTATACTTGATCTTGAACTGATTTGCATTGCAATTGAACTTGTGGACCCAAAAAGTTAATGAGCAGGACAAACAAAATAGATATGCAAGAATAGTAGTAATAAAGAAACAATAATATTTGTTATCATCAAAATCACTGTACATGGCACAAATTTTCAACAACCCCAACATTATAACACATATCATAAGAGAATCTCACCTCGGTCGTCCACTAGCTCCACCATAACAGAATCCCACCTCGATAGTCCACTAGCTATGACATAACATAATCACTTTTCATTTCTAGATTTTCAGATTTCATTCAACATTGTTACACATATTCAAAGCACTTCATTAAATAAATTTTAATTAGAAACAATTTAGAAATTACCAAAAGGCTTAAAAGTAGGCAACAAAAATACTACTAAGTTAAAATTCACAATTTTAAAACATAATCAATTTATTAGAGATTATATAAAATATCATTTTATGAATTTAAAAAAATTTATTCAATAAAAAATCACACTTATTTTCAAAATCACTAGGGCAAACATTTTTAGAAAATATTCAAAATATACAGAATAATAATAAATATAACATATAAAAAGTTACACAGTGAAAATTTTACCAATATAAAGTTATCCTCATTTTTCAGTATCAAAAATATCAATTTCATCAAAAAAAATTTATTAAAAACTGAGATAGGCGAAACATAACCTAATTTAAGATGAACAACTTTTCTAACTAGCTCTAAGGCTAAAAATAACCTAAAGAAGTTTAAAATAGACTTTCTCTCTCTAAAAATGATATCATCTCTCTTTTTAGTGTAGTTGCTATTGCAACTTAATTTTCATAACTATGTTTTCATATCATGTGTATTTTTTATGATTCCAAAATATTATTGTATTGACTATTATTTCTTCTAACATATATTAGAAATATTGCTTTTATTATTTGTGTACTAACACTTCTTGAAAATCATACTTTAGACGGTTGAAGACTTCAAGATAGATTAGATTATGATTTATTGTATTTAAAGTTTATACTTTTTATATATTTCTTGAGCCTGAGAGAGTATGATTGTAATTAGGTAATTGTGCACACACACACACTAAGGGAGTGTAAAAATCATAATTTTTTAAACTAATCATATTGTACAATTTTGTATCATATGGGATGATTTGACCTAAGCGTTATGCCAGAACAGAGTTAATCAAACCATGCCAAGAAAATTATCTAAGTCGTATTCGAATTGGACGAAGTTACCTTTGTACAGATGACTTCTAGAATACGTAATAGATACATACAAGTTCATCCCAACAAACACAAATTTTTTTTGAATTATTCGTATTGTATAATCTTAGGTTTGTATAGATGATGTCCATAATATGAAATGGTTGCGTATCTTTTCGTCCATATGAATAGGTAAATTTTTTGAACTATTCATACTATACGATCCTAGGAACATACAGACGACTTCATGAGTACGAGATGGACTCATCCATTTTTGTACCAAGAAAATTATGGTTTGATTAAAACATATAATACTCTATGATATGGGGTTCGTACAGTACATTATCCAGAGTATGAAATCGGTTCATACTGAATCATACTTGATGAATCTATTCAATTTTAAACTGATTGTATTGTACGATGTCAGTTCATACACAGGCTAATCAGAGTACAAAATTGATTCATACTGGATCGTACGAGTAAATATTGAACTATTCATACGTATAATGTTTGATCGTACTATACGATCATGGACGGTCAAATTGAAATTTTTAGTTTTCTAGATTATATTTTGTGTCATTCATATATAAGGTCCTAAAAAACTAACTGTAATGCATGCTCTTCATTTTTTCTTTGAGATCAAGTATGAGAGTGCTTTGGGAGAGTGTTTGAGAGTGTGGAAAGAGATATTTCAAATGTATTTTGTGAAGGGTTCACAATGTTTCCCAAAGGTGATGATCTCTTTGTAAGTTACTTCTTTGAAGTTACTCGATAGAAGATCTTTAGAGAAGATCTAGTTCTTGCCGGCACCAGGAGGGTGTGAAAGAATAACAATTCTCTACCAACACCAGAAAGGGGTTAAAGGATGATAGTTCTCTACATACACATGGAGAGTATAAAAGGATGACTGTTCTTTGTCGACACTTGGAGAGTGTAAAAGGACAATGATACTCTGCCGCAATATAGATTGGTGGAAGAGAAGTAATTTGTAAAGACTTCTCTATCTTGCTGTGGGAGCAAAATGAGAGTCACTTTAATAATAGTGCAATACCTGAAGAGGGAGTCTTCAGAGAGTGGACGTAGGTCTAGTTGGACTGAACCACTATAAATTTTTGTGTTTATAGAAATTATTTTCACATATAATCTTTGAACCATAAATATAAAGAGAAATGAAATAAAATGTAGGAAAAATTAAAAGTAATAGAAGAACACTAAATTTTTTAGTGGTTCGGTCTAACAAGTCCTATGTACACTCCCTGGAGACTCCTTCACCAGATATTGCACTAATTAAAAGCCACTCTCCTTTTACCCCCACAGCAAAGCAAAGAAGCCTTTACAAACTCTCTTCCACCAACCTAATGTGGTAGAGAACCGACGCCTTTTACACTCTCTAAGTGATGGCAACATACCTTCTCATCCTTTTTCACCCACCTAGTGAAGGCAGAGTACCAATACATCCTTTTTTACCCACCTGGTGAAGGCAAAGAATCAAGCATCCTTTTTCACCCTCCTAGTGAAAGTAGAGAACCATGCAACTTTTTGCACCCTCCTGGTAAAGGAAGAGAACCAAGCATCTTTTTCACCCTCCTGGTGAAGGCAGAGAACATTGATCCAGTCTTGAATATCTTCTCTCAAGATACTCTAAAGAAATTGGGAAGAATTTAGAAGATGAACAAAGAGATCCTCACTTTGGGCAACATTGTGAATGCCTCACAATTTCCTTTCACTAGATTTCTCACTCTCCAATCTCAAACTCTCTCTCAAACACACTCCCAAAGGTTACTCTCAAGAGAAAATTAAAAGAAAAGGATTGGGATGACAGTTTTAAGACTTTATTTATAGAAAATATATGAAAAACTATACAAAAACTGAATTTTCAAGAGAACCGTTTACGGTTTGTGCTGTACGATTGTATATTGTATGGTACGAACAGTTCAAAAATCTTGGATTTATTTAGTACAAACTAGGATGAATTTAGTTTCATACATTGTAGGTCATATGTATGACTTGATATCGTATAATATAAATAGTTCAAAAATGAACAAATTTTTATGGTACAATTAAGTACAAATTTGATTTCGTATACTGTCAGCCGTCTATATAATTTGACATCATACAATATGAACAGTTCAAAATAACTATCCATCATTCGATATGATCTGGTATGAACCAAATTTCATACACTTTTAGTCATCCATACGACTTGATATCATATAGTACAAACGGTTCAAAAATGAACAAGTTCGTATGGTACGATATGGTACAAACTAAATTTCATACATTGTAATCATCTGTATGACTATATATCATACTGTACAAATAGTTCAAAAATAATTGTGTTCGTATGATACGATCTAATGCGAATAAAATTTTGTACACTATTAGTTGTCTGTTCGAATTGATATCATATTTTATGAACAATTAAGAAAATTAGGCCATGGTTTGAGTAACCAGAATCAAGAGAAAAAACTAAGCTAGATCGTACAGTATGATCAGTTTTAAAAATTTTATTACTCTCCCCCTGTGTGTGTGCATGGTTACCCATTTTCAATTACACTTTCTCAGACTCAAGAAATAAAAACAAACATATACAGGCTCTTTTACATGAAATCCTACTATATCTAGTCTTAAAATCTTCAGTAATCTGGAGTAGTATATGATTTTCTGAAAACGTTAGTACTCACAGAAACAACTAGAAATATCCATTATATGTTAGGAGAAAAATAATAAAATCATAATAATAATATATATTTTTTATCAACAAAAATCATAATGTCAATCTTGATTACTGATTTGCAACACTACAAAGAAGGGATGATGCAAACATATATGTGTTAAACCATGTCGTAAATTCCTCTACAAATTTTTTATATAATCTTTATATCTATTGCGTATAAGAAATTCATGAACATTCTACAAGCTCAAGCTATTTGTTACAAAAAAATATAAATTAACCTTAATTTATTAATAATATATAGTTAAAATTTATTGCTCAATTAGAGGCTCAACTTCTTGGTAGTTCCGAAGGATGAAAAATATTACAGCTTTAATCTCCATATCAATTAAATTCCTAGATGTATATTCACTAAATGGCTTCTCACACAAGGTAAATATTGATAATGTTGATTGATTTATACCCTCCTCTTCAACCTCTAAATTACATTCAACCCTTGTTGTACAACTTGTACAATGTAGTTTGAAGTAATATAATTAAGATTGGGTTGTCTCATGTGAAAATAATCTTTGCATATTGACCCTATAGGATTTGCTTCACTGAGTTTTTTAACTTATATAAGTATCTGTGTCATAAGAGGTAATATAATAAGATGTTAAGCTGAATTAATAGAGTTTGAGCTTAGAGAATATGTAAATGTTATGTAGCTCCCAAATGGATACATCTAATAATATTGAACTCGATCAACCAATCTTACCTCATATGGTAAATGCACCTGTAGATGATCTGTGGAGTCAAAAAAATAGGAGGAAAAATCTTTTTGAGTTTGCAAAGAATGAATGGAATGTTCTGCTCACACATTCTCATTGCCTTCTTATTTAGTTTTTTTAAACATAAACCCTCAAAAATGATAAGCTCAGTTAAAGGATTTAAAATTGAATCTTGAAGAAATATGAATGTTATTGGAAATATACTTCATGAATATGTGACAATCATGACTCTTCATTCAAAATAATTTTTTAGGCCTCGTATCAAAGCATCTACTTAAATTTGAAGCATACCCATAATGTATTTTGAATTTTTTGACCCACTCACACACTTCTCATTTAGATTCTAATGTGATTTAAATGGATACTTTCAACTTTAGTAGTTTATCTCCCCATCTCAAATTTCAAGAATTTTTTTAATATAATATTATTTTTGGTCTATTCTTATCTTCAAATTATTTTTTATTTTACTTTTTAAATCCATCACATTATTGAAAATGTTTTAAAAAATATTATTCTCAATATTCATAACATCTAGATTATGTCTGATTAAATTTGTTCAATAATAAGATTATATCCAAAAAAAAAATTCTTTTTGGTCTAGTTGTGTTGTGTTCTATACCCATAGACTCTGCACTTTGCAAGTGTAGGAACATAAAGAAATTATAGGTATGTTATTCACTCTTTATAGTATCTGATTACTACTAAGTCTTGGTGGAGGATGTGATTTCTCAATTTTAATTTCAAGAATACATCTTATTTCTCTTGAATGGGTGATTAGCAGGTAAGAATATACGGGTGATAGTCAAACCATGTGTTTTAACCTCCACTTTTTAATGTAAATGATTTAATGAACTCCATTCAGTATAAGCATGTTAATTTTCTTGTGATAATCCATCTTAATAACATAGCACATGCTAGAAAGTCGTTGATCATCCATAATAAGAAAGCTTTCCTTAAAAAAGTTTGTTTAATTGAAATATCACATGTTAGGACATCTTCTTCCTATAGAAGCTTGAGGCCATCAATCAATGGTTGAAGGTAAACATATATTGTTTCTTTTACATTATATGGTTTTGATATAATAAGTGTGGGAAACATGTATGGGGTAGTTATGTACATCTCAGGTTGAAGATTATAGGGTGTACTCTCATTGGCCATCATGAGTATGGTGAAGCAGCTTGACTATAAGGAGTAAAATCATATGCACATAATCTCAATCTTATGTTACGTGGTTTAGCAATGAAATAAGGATGTGTTTGGTTAAAGTGCTTCCTAGCTTTTGCATTTTTTAAATGACTATGAGCACCTAATTGAGAAATATTTTCATGGTGCCATCTCATGCACCCAATGGAGCTCATTAATACATCATTCTTTGAAGCCTTGGAATTGATGGGAAAAAAAAAAAAAAAATGGAACATCGTTCAATTTTTATCTTTTCTCATTATTTGATTTGCATCAAGGTGTGCTACAATGGTGACATGTTGTTTCTTACAAGTCATTCTTATAGTACAACGTGCAAGCATTGATACAACAATCTATTTTTGTAGTAGTCAATCCCAATTTGGATGCTAATTTCTTAGTCTCATACAAGCATAATGGAATTAAATTTTTTCTAGGATTGGTTTCCTTAAGAAAGCTTGTGAACTTATAGAAGTTTTAAGCTTGTGGGCCTAATGCATTGAAAATTATTTCTTTATACATCATTCTATTCTCATCCTCTATTATTCTAGAACTTGTTGAAGGGCCACATTGAAAGTTAATATGTTGTTTGTACTCTTTATGTGAAGTCTAGAACAAATAACCTAGTAGAAATGCTCTATGATATAATTCTAAAATTAACCTTATTTGGTGCAAGGTACACTTAATTTTTGTGTTTTGAGTGGGGACACCTAAACATATCATCTGATAAAAATGCAAGAAATTGAAATACTATGTGAATAAAATATTCAACTCTCTTAATAAACTCATTTGTTAGTGACTATCATCCCAGTAATAATTTATTATACATTCATGACCTTTGATTTTAGAATAGCTTGATATAACAAACGTAAGCATGAAAATTAGTTAAGTAAAAATGAGGTTAAACAAAACAATTTTTAATTCTTACAAATTAATATAAGATTAAAACATTTAAAATAATTTTTAAATGTTATTTAAAGGTCCATAGCTTAGAAATCTTAACAATAATGTATATTATATGTATGAGAAACTTTAATCTAAGAAAAATTTAAAGAAAAATATCTAATTGAAAGTCATTTTAAATAATATCTAACTGATAAAATATTAAATTAATTAAAAATTATTAAATATATGAATATTTACCTTTATAATTTTGATAATATAGAGCAAATAGGCTAAAAAATGGCCTTGAACAAGCGACGATGACAAAGAGAACGTGTTGTGAATTAGGAGGGGAGTTCATTATGAAATGGGAGGGGAAAGTTGTGAGGGATGAAATAGGGCATTCTTAACAAAATTTCTATATAATATTTTATCGTAAACAACGTAAATATTTGAACATTACTTCCGTCAAAATTCCGGCGCTCATTATAATGAGCGAAGAGATTTCAAACAAAAAATTTTAGCCAAAATTTTAAGAGGAATTACTATTGGCAATTCCATCAAAATTGGGTTTTTTTTTTAATGTTATGCACCTAAGTGATGTGAATTATGGTGTTTAGAATGGTTTATCTTAAAACTCCTCTATAGGTGCCTTCACCAGCTTTCTTCCCAAGAATAAACTTTTTATGTTATGCGCCTTAATTAGATCCTCTACCAAGGTCATAGGTGTTGATAATCCTTAGTGTCATAGTCATAGTCATAATGGTAGTCCATTACTTTGATTGGTCATGCAAATGACTATTGGCCCTCCCCCTCATGGGCGTCGATTTCTTCAATAAGTCTTCATTTTGAATGACCTTAACTAACTCGGCCATTGAGACTCACAACATGTCATATTTGGTAATAGGATAATAGGAAGTGGAAATGACTTCTCTCCACGGTGATTATCATGCTTTTTGTTTTATTTGCACTCACCTCTCAAAGATATGAGTTCTTTGATGTTGAGCTTATCTCCTTTGATCATCATAAAATATTCTATTAGCCTCTGACACCTGGAACTACTTTTCCTATCCTTAAGATATATTAGAATTATCTTGACATGTTATTTTTTTCCCTTCCTCCTAGTTGATGTAGAGGCTTCATTCTTTATGTTGTACTCTTAGGCATTTATATGATTGTTGGAAAGATAAGCAACTCGGCATTATTCCCTAATTATTGTAGGTTGAGTGCATTTTCTAAAGTTCCTTTATACTGCTCTTGGGTGAAAAACTCTTCATATTAAGCATCTCATTTTGGAATCAAGTAATTAAAATTCTTAATGACTCACTCATTTCTTGTCTAATTCGTAATATGACCTATGATTTCTTTAGTGGCACGTGCACATTGAAAAATTGAGTCACAAACTTACTCTTGAACTTGATGAAAGTAGTGATGCACCAAGTGGTAAATGCGAGAACCTTCTTAGAGGTGATTCTTTAATGGTAGTGAATAATAGTCAACACTTCAATGTGTCATTAATATCAAGAAGAGAAATAGATTACTCAAAGTATGTAACATCGTTGTTGGGATCTGTCTTTTGGTTATACAAATCTAGGTAAGAGACTTCAAATTTTGTTAGAGGCTTGGTCTCAAGAATTTCCATTGAGAAGGCACTGACTAGTGATAACTTCCTCTTCTCAATCCTTCTTTCTTCTTAATAAAAAGCCAAAGTTGACTCGTCATTACATGATAGTATATCTCATCATTGATTGGAGTAGAGGTCAAAGCTATCAGTACAAAAAGACTCATTTTCCTCATTTCTGAATTAGAGTATCCTTTAAGAATTTTACCTTAGGAGTGGTTCTAGAAATTCTCTCAAGTGCACCCAAGATCATTCAAGTCATCATGTCCTTGAATTCAATGGACTGTCAAATATTCACATACTCGTTGTTCTTGATAGATGCTTCTT
>NW_021320025.1:0-8733 GCF_001605985.2 Dendrobium catenatum | reverse complement strand
TCTAGATCAGATTTTCTTGGCTTAAAAAAATACATAAACACTTTTCAAATATCTTTTGCATAAAAATATCTCATAAAAAATACTTTATTTTATAAAAAGATATTATAGAAATTACATAACTATTAAAATTATAACATTTAATCATTTTTCATCTTATGAACAAAATGATTATAAAGTGGGCTTAATTTTATCATATAAAATAAGAATTTTAATAAACCAGAAAGATTTATTCAGTAATAAACTCTGGCTCTGATACCAATTGTAGGAATTTTTATATCATAATATAAAATGCGGAAATAAAAAATAGGATTTTTAGAAAATTAAATTAAGACATTCTCAATATTAATTTTCTTAATAAATAACTTTATAATATAAAATGAAGAAAATTTTACCGAATTATTGATTGAGATTTGAGATCTTCTTCGTCGAAACGTTGAATGAGACCGTAAGCCTTCTTCATCTAATCACCCCACAAAATATATTTTAGTGAGTGGGCACAATCAATCAATTATTGATGAACATTTTTTCTTTTGAATCTAATTTGTGTTCTAAACATAATTTAATCCTTCAAAAGAAAAGACAATGAGAGCAACATTCTTCTCATATATATTCTTCCATCTCTCATGAAGGAATTATGTATCATCATCATTTTCATATAGAACTTTAATTCTTATTTATAAGAAAAGTTCACATCTTTTCATAAGCACCTCTTAGTATTTCATTAAATATTTTTAATAAATATTAAAATGATAATTATCATGATACATCATGACACATCATCAAATTTATCATTAATCTTATCTTTATCTTTTTAATATTAAAAGATATTTGATGATAATTATCATGGCACATCATGACTTATCATCAATCTTATCTTTATCTTTTAATATTAAGAAAATATTAATGATGAGTCATTATTATCTTCATGAAATATAAAATTAAAAGATGATCATAAATATGTTACTAATGTGATCATAATTAACATTTATATTATGTCACATTCTTAGTGTTCAATATATAATAGAGCTTAGGTGATGAAGAAGGGACCTATGGACCTATAATTCAAGCTCCAATAAATTTAATTATTATTTTAACTCTTAAATTAATAAATCAAAATTATTTCACTATAAATATGAAATTTCACTCTTGAAATTATAATATAATTTACTCAATTAAAAAATTGAATCGTCCATTGATTTAATCATTACATATAAAATAATCCTCCATAAAAAGTTCATAATTAGAGCTAGGTAATTCTGTCACATCACTAATTATATTTTGATCCTTGAATTCCAATTAATTCTCTAATGAACAATAAACTTTGTGATCTAGTCATAAAATTTGAGCGCTCAATTGTTCAAGTTCTGAATTAATTATTCAAGGGAACTAATTTTCTAACTTTCAAAATTGAAAGGAATGGATTCCATATCTGTATATTAACATTCATAGCCATTTGTTTCATTGTGTTTCTGAAATACAAGGATTGAGTTTATTTCTTTCAAACTATTTTCGAGTAAATAAAAAAACTAAATGTCACAAATAGGAGTTTATTAATAACTCAGGATTAAGATTGTTTTATATATAATCATATTTATGATTAATTTTAAATTCTCTATAATTAAAATAGAATTTATTAGAGAACTCAAAATTTATCTTGTCCTGTTCTATATAATCATATTATATAAAGTATTTAATCATTCTTGTCAATGAATTTTAGTTTTTTTTTAATAAATCTAAATTCATTACTATCAAATCCTTATTAATTAAACTTATAACGACTAAAAATTAAACTACTTTTTAATTGCCCTAGTAAAATTGTATTGTTCATTTGACAAACTACAGCCTCGCACGTGCGCAGATCAGATTATTTGTCAAAAAATAATTGGTACTTATTCAGTGGGTTCCACATGAGTAAAAATCTCACTAAAATTGAATAATTGATCGCGCTCAGACGGGTTACCGGCCTACATTATTCCTTGTAAAATGGCCTTCGGCTGAAGTACATAAAGTATAGAATAATTTTTATCTGAATAAAATTGTACAATATATTCTAATCTTCATTAAAAAATATTAAATAAATTATTATTATAAATGAAAAAATGACATATTACGAATAAATTTATTTTTTATTTACTTATCTGACCTGTATTTTCGTGTGAACGGGTTTTAGTACATTATAAATAGACGAAATCCGCGACGTAACGTACCGTAGCGGTTCACATTATAATACAAAGGAAATTTCCCGCAAGACTTGTCCATGGAGGGCTTTTTTGTCTTTACACGTTCTTATCAACAACACGCTCGGATGCCGTTAGGTTTAGCGGTTTTGAGATATAAAAACAGATTCCCAAAAATCCGATTATAAAAGCCGCTCGACTGTGCCCATAAGCGACTTCCAAACTACGAAACTTTTTTAATTTACTTTATCTGTTCTCTCTCGATTTTCTCTCTCTAAGAACTTTTCATTGGATTACTGCCGGCGAGGGATTGAAGGTGAAGGAGGCGGAGGGAATGCGGTCTGGGTGGTTGTATTGAGGCTCTGAGGTTGGGATTGTAGGGATCTAGGGTTAAGATGGTGACGAAGATGATACGGTGGCCATGGCCGCCGATTGTGTTGAGGAAGTTCGAGGTGAGGGTAGTGGTGCGTGGGATCGAAGGGGTGGCGATCGATCGGGCGGCGACGGAGGTTTCGGCGGGTTCGGGAATGCTGACGGCGGAGGTGAGGTGGAAGGGGCCGAGGATGACGGCGCTGAGCTCGTTGAGGAGGAAGGTGAGGAGGAATTGTACGAGGGAGGAGGAAGTGAAGGGAGAGAAAGGGGAGGTGGAGTGGAACGAGGAATTTGAGAGCGTGGTTGCGCTTACGGAGCAGAAGGAGAACGTGTTCTATCCGTGGGAGATTGAGTTTGCCGTCTTCTCTGTGAGTCTTCTTTCGGATGCCTTTTTTTTTTTTTTTTTTTTCTGTCGATTCTTTTGTGGATTCTCTACATATTTTCCCTGATTTGAGTATTTTAGATTTGGGTTTTGTTTTTTGGCCACTTAATATTTGCATGAGTGACAGTTTTGATCAATTTTGTTTCTTTGGTTTTGTTGCTTTGATGCGAATTATTTCTACACGGGGCATTCTTATTAAGGAAAACATCGGTTATCCTATGATACGGTCAAAGAGTTAAGCATGGTTTATTCTGTTGCATGGAGTTGAGGTAATTAAGGGGTAAATGATTATTTCTATGAGTTCTGATCAACGATCATTTATGTTTTGTTGTGGATATCTATGTGAAGTTAGGAAGGGAATAGTGAATGTTGTTTTTGGATTTGATTTTTGCAGATCTGAATTGACCTGATTAAGGATTTGAATTCCTGTTGGTGTTTTTTTTTTTTTTTTTAAGCCTACAATCTTGGCCTTTTGGGAGGTATGAAATTATATATTTACAGGATTTTGATTTCATAATAATCACTACATCCAGGAATCAATAAAGCTAAGACTTTATTATAGGTAACCCTTTTTCTTACTCGGTATCCTGGCTAAAACGAATGGTTAGGAAAGAAATATCCATCATAAGAACTGTTGTTTTGCAGCTGCTTCTTTATTTTTTTCCATTGCTTATTGTCTTTCTCCAAAAACCAATGTATCCAAAATCTAGTGAACTCTTTAAATTTTTTGCTCTGTTAATTTATTATCTGAAACACTAAATTAAACAGCGAACTTTGATTTTCTAATAAACTTTTTTCTCTTTTCTTATGTTCTTGACAGTAATCTAGGGAACATATGTAACGCGCAAAGTAATCTTATGTGCTTGACAGTAATCTAGGGAGCATAAGTAACGCACAAAGCTGCAAAGTTATTTCAACTCAACGTAGATTGAGGATAATCCTTACCCATTCTGAAGACTTTCTATGCATACGGCATAATTCTCATGTATTTATACATGTAACATCTAAATGTTTATGTTTACTTTAATAGCATTCTAGTTTCTAAATCACATCAAAATAAATGCATAAAAATATGCATTTCACTTTGAATAAGTTGAAGTTAGCGCTATTTCAATTTGATTTATAGATCATGATATTATATTAGTAAATATAAAGATTTTAATGTTAGATATTTAAACACATAAAAATTCTATGGCATGTATGTAAATCCCGCAAATTTCTATGATTGTTTGTCTTAACATCATTTTAGTAACTGTGGAGTGTTCTCCCAAAGTTGAATCAATGTTCTGATATCTGGGGAAATTTTTTCTCCATAGAATTGGATGTTACTTTTCCCATGTTGCATTGCTTCTTTTGAAATCTTGGTTTTTGTCCGTTATTTTTGTTGTTGAAAGGGTAATCTGTGCTTATAGGCCTCCGGAACTGCATAAAATGGAACCTTAATCAGTTACTCTGTTTTCTATAGGGAGTGAAGCAGCTGTCCAAGAACAAGGCATCCATTGTTGGAATAACTTCTTTGAATCTTGCTGAATATACGTCTTCCTCCGGGGAAGAGATTGAGCTAAATCTTCCCTTGTCGATGATGATCGTTAATGTCGACTCTCCGCCGATACTTCGTGTATGTTTTAATTGATTCTCTTTAATTTGGTGCACTTTTTTTTTTAAAATGCAGTGCACCTCTATTTGTGATTGACAAATTTAATCTCTTATGTAACATATAAATTGTCATGTCTAAATATTCTATTTTTTGTTTATCAAATGCTGTGTGTAGTTAGATGCCTTGCCCATCCTTGTTTATTTCATATGAAGTGTTTTTAATGTTGCAGTTGACTGTCAAATTGCTGGAATTGAAAAGCTCTCCAGAATCATCAGAGATTGTGCAGAAGAATGTGGTTCCAACTCCCTTGTCTCCTCCACCTGCTGATGCTTCTTATGAGAAAGACGAGCAATCTGCTTTTAAAGCTGGGTTGAGGAAAGTAAAGATACTTACAGAGTTTGTGTCAACTAGGAAGCCGAAGAAGACTGTCCAAGAGGATGAAGGCAGTGATGGCAGGTGCTCTGCTGGTAGTGAAGACGCTGATTACACCTATCAATTTGATACAGATTCCCCGGACGAAAATCCTGATGAAGAAATTGAAGATGAGAAAGGTGATGCTACTATAAGAAGGTCATTCAGTTATGGCACACTGTCAAATGCAAATTATGTTGATGGTGCCCTTCACTGCGACACAAATTTTAATGGAGAGTATGAAGATTGTGTCTATCATAGTCATCGGCGATCTGATGTTGAGTATCCGCATGTTGAGGAGACGGCATCATCTGTTACAGAGCAGCAATTTATTTCGCAGGCCACCAAAAGAAGCATCCTTCCTTGGAGAAAGAGGAAATATAATTTTAGATCTCCTAAGGCCAAAGGTGAGCCTTTGTTAAAGAAGGCTTATGGAGAAGAGGGAGGAGATGATATTGATCATGACCGACGTCAGTTGACTTCCTCTGATGAATCTCTCTCTGGAATGGTATTGCTACTATGGCTATGTTTTTTAGTATATTATGATAATTACTGCAAGATTTCTCTTATTTTAGACTCTACAACAAACCCCTTTTAATATAAATCACTATATGGGATATCTACTCGAGTTGTTTGAGATTCAAACCTATTTCATTCTGTGAGTTTTATAGTTATTATTAAACTTGCTTGCAGTTAAGACGTATTTTTTGCTATGTTAGAAGTTTCTCTCATTTTAATGCAATGCTCTTTATTTCTCAGGGGCTCAAGGCTGATGATGATCGATCAGCTCAACATTCATCAGTATCAGACTTTGGCGATGACAATTTTGCTGTAGGAAGCTGGGAGTCAAAAAATCTCACAAGTCGCGACGGAAAAATGAAGCTCTCCACAGAGGTTTTCTTCGCGTCCATCGATCAGAGGAGCGAGCGGGCAGCTGGTCAAAGTGCATGTACAGCTCTTGTTGCCATCATTGCCGATTGGTTCAATTCAAACCATGATATGATGCCCATCAAGTCCCAATTCGACACACTAATTCGCGAAGGCTCCCTGGAGTGGCGGAACCTGTGCGAGAACCCAACATACAGAGAGCGATTCCCCGATAAGCATTTCGACCTCGAGACAGTTATCCAGGCAAAGATCCGTCCTCTATCCGTAGTCCCCAAAAAGTCCTTTGTTGGATTCTTCCATCCAGAAGGATTTAAAGATAACAGAGGCTTTGAGTTCCTCCATGGCGCTATGTCTTTTGACGACATATGGGATGAAATCAGGTCGGCCGAGTCGCCAGATTGCCTGTATATAGTTAGTTGGAACGACCACTTCTTCGTCCTCAAAGTTGAACAAGATGCATATTACATCATAGACACACTTGGTGAGAGACTTTATGAGGGTTGTGACCAGGCTTACATCCTTAAATTTGATGAAAACACAATAATTCACAGGATTTCAAATCAAAAGAGTCCTGATGCAGAAGTAGAAGATTGCAAACAGGCCATTGGCGAGGAGCTGGTTTGCAGGGGGAAGGAATCCTGTAAGGAATACATTAAGAGCTTCCTGGCTGCAATTCCTATTAGAGAGCTAGAGGCTGATATCAAGAAGGGATTCATGGCTTCTACTCCTCTTCACCATCGCCTACAAATCGAGTTCCATTACGCAGAGGCGACAAACGACATCATAAACTTCGCAGCAATCTCGCCATTACCGTTTTGCGAATCAACGAGCCCAAGTTCGTTGATGCCTTAGGCAACTTTTTTAGTTGTATAGAGTATCGGCATAGCAGAAGATCTTACATAATCAGAGACTGATAGTTGCCAACTTGCTGATGCTGTGATCCTTTTGTTTTATGCTGCTTTTTGTCTCTTTCCAGCACTTGTAAAGAAAAAAAATATATATTTTTAGTTTTCTGTGGCCCTCTATGATCATCTGCTATCAGCTGAAATAATAATAGAGAATTGTGATGTGGGTCTCTTCAATGATATTAACATCCTTAATTATATGAAATCGAAATTTCGGAATCAATTGAGAAAACTTAATGGTGGAGTTTATAATGATGATTGGATTTATGTGATCATATGAACATAGCTTGTGATGTATACTTTGGATGATGACTTGTGCTGATCGGGTCGCTAATCTGACAAGACATAAAGCGTTAATAATAAATTAAAAAAACGCCTAACAGATGTCGCATTTTTATTGGCGACCGAACGGAGAGATGGCTTCGGTCACCTGACCCAATAATTTGCCCATCTTAACATATTGGTTGACAGCTTTAACTATAAACTATGATTTTGTTTGGGACTTTTTTTTAGCTGTTTTATAAAACTGATTTTTAGTACAAAAATTTTTGAAATCCATTTAGAAAGCAGTAAAAAAGTTTATCCCAAATGAAGTCAAAATATCTTGAATTAGAAACTTGCATATTAGTTTATCTTAACTGATCAAAATGTCTCAAAAAAAAAAAAAAATGCAAGGTGGGCCCTATATTTGTCATGGATAGGATGAACTTGGGATTAAGGTATGGTCAATTTTGAAAATCTAATGTAAATTTAATATTATGCTTTGTTTGGGTGTTTTTGTTTAATTATTATTATTTTTAATTTTAAATATTTAGTTTAGAAATGCATCATTGACTTGCAAAGTCTTGAATTCTCTGGCATGTTATGCTGGAAATAATTGTACACCACTGTATATGATGGGCTGGAACTACAGCTTTATTTCAGAGTATCGTTTTTTTTTTGGGGTGGGGGTAAGAGGGCTATGTTCATTCTCATTCACTATAAATAAAATTACAACTTGGAATATCTGAATTACAACTCAAAATATGAGGAACTTTGACATGCAAAGAGTTGTAAAATATTGAAGGAACAAGAACAAAAAAAAAAATCATTGGAATCTTAGTAAAGCTCAAAGAATAATAAATAAATAAATTTAGGGAGTGAGGGGGTTTGTATGGGTCAAAAGAAACTAGTATATCTGTAGAAAGATTTGGGTTTTGGAGAGGATTTTAGTTGAAGAGATACCCAATAAGAGCATCTTGTGACGGGTTGCCCCCTATTTAGGGGTAAATTATTACATTCGGTCACTGGACCTAGAACATAGGTTCGGACATCCACTAAAAAAATGCCATGTGGACTACGCTTTGACTGTGCGCTTTGGGTACGTTTTGACTACACTTTGGGTGCGCTTTGACTGTGCTTTACCTGCGCTTTCACTGCGCTTTTGGCATGCTTGACTTAAAATTCCATGGACACATGTACATTCCACGCGTCAAATTTTTTAGCGGATATCCGGACTTATTTCTAGGTCCGGTGACCGGACCTAATAATTTTTCCTATTTAGGGGGCTATCTAAAGTGGGGGGTTTGGATGGCGAAGGGGATTTCATGAAGAAAAGGGCGAAGGAAGGAATTTTTTGGCCTAGCCAGGGAGGGAGAGGAGATGTAGAAACCCTAGCAAAAGAAAGAAGAAGGGAAGAGAATAGGTTTCTTACCCATATGCTAACCAAATTGTGGAAATTCCAATAATATATTTTGTTGTTGCAAAACATTAATTGCACAATTGACATTTAACCCTAAAATCTTTTTAATTACTAAAATTTTTTGGGACATTTAGGTCAAATAAGACAAACTCATACATGTGTCACATTTGCAAACTTCGAATCCAAAATTTCTTAGTCGGTAGCCAATGCTCCCAATCAACAAATCAAGATAAATTGTGTTAATTACTAGAACTTGTCAGCATAGTTTGGACAAATCAATATTTTTTTTTTTTCTTTAGAGATTTTATGATGTTCAAAAT
>NW_021320024.1:4415-5453 GCF_001605985.2 Dendrobium catenatum | reverse complement strand
TGCAGGTTTGCATTTTCTAAAGAAAATGCAAAGCTGCATTGCGTTTTCTTCAGAAAATGCAAAGCTGCATTGCGTTTTCTTCTTTTCTGAAGAAAACGTGATAGCTCTTCGCATTTCTGCTCCTTTTTAAATTTAATCATTATGATGCTCCCATTCCTAAATGACTTATCAACTTTGCTCCTTTTAAAAATTTGCCCTTTCACATTTTAGTTGTTCATACGGCATGCCTCACTCCCTTATCATTTATGATTTGATAGATATAAGTTATATGCTGAGTTTGATATATCAAACTCACATGTTATCTCTTTTTATAGCAGGTCCTGTAAGCATGTTTGGTTGACCGTCATCTCAGAAGCAAATTTATTAGCAGTAGTCTGCTTTTAGTATTTTATATTTTGTAATAGTTTATTATACTTTTGATTATGAGGGTTGGGTAGTTTCTTTCATATTATTTGTTCTATTTACATTTCTATTAGCTTGTATTACAACAATTGTTATTTGGATGTATTAGTTAATTGCGCAGTCGAGCTCGTCAGTCTAGTACTCTCACTTGTCGCTTTCGCAATCGCGCTAGTCCGCTCGCACTTGCCCTTGTGCACTCACTCAGGTCGACAAGTCAGTCGTGTCGGGTCGGACTAGGGTCGAGGTTTATGACCAATTTACTTAATTAGGTTGGATTTAGGTTACACAAGCTGAAGTCAGGTTAATACTAGATTAGACTTAGGCTTTGTTTGTTTGAGCTTTTTTTTTGCCTTTTCCGTTTCCGGGAGAATTTTTTTTTTGTGTTGTTTGGTTCGTCAAATCACGTTCACAATAACTCATTTTTTTCATTTTTATGTAGTTTTGAGAAAGCTTTTTATATATGCTTCTCCGTTAGAAAACTCCATTTTCTAAACTAATATTTTTTAAAATTGTCTTTTACAAAAGTACCAAAAAAACAAACGAATTCTTAAACTCGGCCCGAAAACTCATTTTTACACCTCAGGCCCCACATGGCCAACGACACAATTTGATACGGTTAGGTTGCCCTGCTGTGAG
>NW_021320024.1:0-4315 GCF_001605985.2 Dendrobium catenatum | reverse complement strand
GTTCCGCTGTGTTTGATGATTTATAGTAGCTCTGTGTCTGTGTGTCTGGTGGGTTAAATAATTTGGAAGATTCAGTTCCGAACCAAATTCCATAACCAGATCCTGGTCAGTCAATCAGTCTGTTCGTTCCGTGTCGCGACCCGGTGCGAGCGGGATCCGTCCCGGATCGGGTCGGGTCGTGACACTACACTCTCTAACCACCATTGTTGGATCTTAGAGATCCAGTTATCACCATTTGGCTATCACCATTGAACCTACACTCTCTAACCACCATCGTTGAATGTACACTTTCTAACCACTGTCATTTAATTTTTATCTTTTGACCACGATCCTCTAACTAAGGTCATTCAACTATCATCATCTAACAATTGCAGTCAAACCATTCGTCAGCATAACTACCAATGTTAAAGAATCATTCGACCACTAATACCAGACCGAGGTTTCTTGACTCCACTATTCAACTAGCGTCATCAGATCAACCCCATCTATCCACCATTATTAGATATCTTCCCTTCAAACATTATTGTCAAGCATCTATCGTTCACCCAACTAAGGTCCTCCAACCACCATTGTCATAGTTTAGTCCTTCGACCATTATCACCCAACTATAATCTTCTAGCCACCATTACCATACTATAATCCTCGAAGAACCACTATCCTACTATAATCCTTCAACCACTATTGTCTGACTACAGTCTCACAACCACTCTCACTCAATTATAGTTTCTTAACCACTATTGCCCAATTACACTAACACATGTCGGCTTTCTCACCCACTGTTTCCAACAACATAAATGCATGTCATTGCCTATAAAGCTAATTCACATCATCAACACCAATATCAATGCTCTCTAATTTTATCACTTATCATTGTTAGTGACACATCACATATAAGATCAACATTGATGCAAGTCTTCACCAAAAATGATGGTGCAAACTATTGACATAAACCCTAACTCTTGAAGTTAGCGCCCAAATTTGTTATAGACTTCTAAGCCTTTGGTCACCTTTCTTTAAAAAAAACAATCAAACTTACAAATAAATAATCTCTTAAAGATAGCTTTCATGTCATAAGGCTCTTCCAACTTTTACCATGAAAACTATCCTATACAATCCAAGTATATTATATTGTATCAATATCTTCATCAATTATGAACATGAGCATCATTTATAATCGATAACAAATATTAATAAAATCATTTCAATTGGGTTAGGACCCTTTTTTTTTTCTTTTATAGATTTTCCATGTAAAAAGTTTTGTTCTCTTATAACTACTATTCTATCTATGTGTATGCTAGATTTTTAGATAGAAATAACACATTAAACACTTCCTCTCCATGTTGTTAATATTCTAACACGCAACAAGTGGTATTACTAACTTTATTATTTGGTGAATCATTTAAATGATAACAAAAAAGGGTAAATTTCTTATATTGATGTATATTATGATCAATTTTGGATAAATGCTTGTACTTTGTTAGAGATAATTTTTTTTATATAAATTAATTAATGGAGAGTCTTGCACTTGTTTATTTATTTTTATTTTATCCCTTCTACACCAACATTCATTTATTATTATTAAATAGGGAGAGATTGTTGACCCCATAAGTCTTAATATATATCATAAGTTTAATCATTACTGGTTTGATAATAATAAATTTTATGTTGTGCCATCATTTAATTATATGAAAAATATTTTCATCTATTAATTATTTACTCGCAATCAATTAGATTAGTTTGAAACTTTGATCATTTGGAAATTTATTCAAATGAAGTATTCATGAAAACTCAAGTCAACATTGGTTTAAAATGTGATCATCTCACTCAAATTATTGAAAAATTAATAAGGTAAGGAATTTGTGATAAAAAAATGTATTATATTAAAGAAGATTCAAAGTCTTCATCCAAAGAAAAACTTCTTGATTCATTCTTCTATGAAAAACCCTATTTCAATTTCTAAGAAATTCATAAGTAATTTTATTGTATTCTAATCATTTATAAATAAGTTGTATTGATCATATAATATCAATGATAATCTTAGTCACCATCAAGGTTTTGGATTACAATAGAAGAAAATTTTCCTTGTGTTGTTAGGCATTTGCTTAGAGAGATGCACTTGTTTATAATCAAAATAACTCTGCTCTTTGATTATGGAAGAGGACATGTAAGTTTCCACGAAAGCCTATTATATATAGCATATCCTAAGACATCACATTCTACAAAAAGTAGAATTCAACTCTCCTTCTTTCACTCTTGTTGCCTATTGATTCTTAAAAAAAAATACGTTTAATGCAATATGAGCCGTTTTTATCAATATGCACACATTTCACAAACTACAAATTTTTTATAAATATGTTGCATAATCTCAATCTTAATCATGTTATTGAGTTTGTTTTAGCTTCAAAGTATCATGATCCTAATCTTAATGACTTTCTCATTAATCATCATTATCGACCCTTCATTTTTGTAAACTTTACACTTATGTAAACTTTAACTAATTGATTGTTTGACCATTGTGAGCATCTCATCTTGCTCGACCACCTACATTTGCATTCAATTTATGATAGGGATCGATGTCTTATCGAGATTTTTTGTTTGATGCACAAATAAATAGTTAAAAGATTGGATAATTCTATATTGATTTGGAAACAAATGACTTTTGCCAAATTTTATCCCATAATCCTACAATGATGATGAATGATTTATTTTTGTATGTAAAATTTAAACTTAACGATATTTGCTAGGCTAGGTTCTCTTCCGCACTCATATTTTTTATTGATAATAAGTAGGGAGAAAGTATTAGGAGATGGATGTTATTGAGAAACCCTTAATATTATTGGAAAATTATTTACTTTGCATCACACAACTTGATGATATTCTGCTATTATCATTATTTCTTGTTATTAATTATATGATGATTATTCTAAACTTGTGTGGGGTCAGTTCCATATATGTTGGACCCGGACCCGACCCATAACCCGGTTTTGACAGCCCTACATTGATGCATACATAATATTAAAAGACAAATGACAAATACTCAAAAAGTGAAGTAATAAAAAAAGGCTTGTTTTAGCTCTCTATAATTTTTATAAAGAAAATAAATAATCAAAATACTTAGAAAAAATGACATAAAATTACTATATATTGCACAAATTATGGCTTTACATCACAAAGGTCCATATCAAATACAAAACAACCGACAAAAAAAATCACTCATAAAAAAGAAATCCTTCTTAATTTTCTTAGCCAAACACAACAAACAACTAAGAAGCCAAAATAAATTATTGGATTTTGTGTGATAGACAACAAATAGTTAAAAATACAAGTCCAAACAAGTCCTTCTATGAATAACATAGCTGTATGCCCACTAAAATTCAGGCAAATAGTACAAATCCTATAATAATTTAGGCATTTTTATGACAATTTTTAACTTAGGCTTTGTTTAAGTAGTTTTCTTATTACTTTCTTAAAACAGCTTTTTAGCACATAAATTTCTCGTTCAAGAAATTTGTTGTCTTAGAAAATTGTTTTAGAAAGCACTAAAAAACTGTCCCAAACGAATCCTTAATTTATGATAGAAAAATAGCTAATAAAAATAATAGTTATTTGGATGATAATTTTCTACTTTTTTTTAATTGTATCTTAAAAAAATTACTTTAAAAAATATAATGAACACTATGATTAAAAAAAAAAATTAGTACATGGACAATTAGAAAATTACAAGTCTCCTAAAAAAACCTTAATTTATTTTTTATGATTATTTCTTGCTCAATCTTAGTGAGAAAATAGGTATTGTGACTCACATGTCAACTACCCACACCCCAAAAATCTCAATTTCTTCTAGCAAAATAATAAAAGGAAAATTAATTAGTTTTCACACTATTTATTCTCAACTAAATAAATGAGCAAACTTTAATTTGAATTAATTAATTTACTATTTTTTTACAAGTAAACAAATATTTTCTATTTCTATTTTCATTTTCATTTACTTTTCATTTTCATTTTATTTGAATTGAAGAGTACTATATAAATAATTCAAAACTCTATAGATTAATTAAAAGATAATTATAAACATAATTTTCTATTTATAATTGTCTACCCATTATAATTAATAATAACAATAATAATAGTAATGAAGTATGAGATCATTATTATGACTAAAATATTTCTTTCTCGTAAGAAAACAATTATGTCATGATATCCTCATCAAAATATAATGAAAATAAACTTTAGAGTCTTTGATTTGCTTTAAAATTAGTGCAACATACAAATAATTTATATCACACTCATCTTAAAGTAGATCTAAAAATATTAA
>NW_021320023.1:3357-13182 GCF_001605985.2 Dendrobium catenatum | reverse complement strand
AACTAAAAAAATTATCCCAAACGAAACCTTAAAATATTACTTTTTCAACAACAACTTTAAAAAATAGTAAGAAACCCACCGTAAGATGAACGATTTCATCAAATTCGAAGTTCAACTACATTTAAATTTAGAGTTTGTTGACTTAAATTAAAATCTAGATTTCGAGCCGAATCTTCGAGGATTCAAATAAGACAACTCCAAAATATGTTTAAGAATATTTTTATAAAATTAATTTTTCACAATAATTTAATTAATCATTTTATAATAAACTATAGTCGCCTAAAAGGAACCCTTAGCCAGCAATCGAAGCATTACCACTACAATTATTTTCTGCGACTATTTTGACGCTTATCGAAGAAAATGACAGAGCAAATTAAAAGTCACCATAAAAATCAAACAAATGTGTTTCAGACGCATTGAGCTTCTCAAAATGTCAATTTAAGGAGAATAGGAGAGCTAATAATGTTTTTGCGTTATTGTTCTCTCGTTGTCTGTAGCGATAGTCTATGGAGAGATCTGACTGTTCTGCTAAGGGAGTATGTGCCGAGCACACGAAATCTATAAATCTTATCCATTATTACTATAAATAAAATAAATAATAGGTTTAGGGGGTTTAATAAATAATTTAATATGAATTTAATTTGAAAATTTTGAATTTTTGTTGATACTATTATTATTCGGGTTGGATTTGTTTGCCTGGTTATTATTCAGGTCGGATTCGAGTAATCCGAATATCCAAAAATTTATTTGGAATCGACATGATTACCAGTCGGGTTCTGATTTTGAAGAATTAGATAGATATTGTTGAAATAAGCATATATTTTGTTGGATTAAATGAGTCATATCAAAGTCAATTGAGTCGTGTTAATCCGAAATATTATGTCAGCAATATAATAAATGAGTTAATTAGACGGATTAGGGTTGAGTTGGGTTCGGGTCAACTACTTTGACCCATATAATGAAGGGATTGAATTTGGGTTGAGTCAACTTTTGGTTAAACCCAAACCTGACCTGCCAGTAGAGGTGTCAAAATGGTTTAACGAGACGGATTTAGGTCCGATCCAACCCGAATAAGGTTAACTTGAACCCAACCCGTTAAATAAATTGGTCAAAAAGGTGGACTCGAATCTAACTTGCTAGTAACCCAATCCCGACCCGACAACCCTTTTTAATTTAAAATATATATATTTTTATTAGCTTTTAACCATAAATTTTAGATTAATTAATTAAATATAAGAAAATTATTTCGCGCAAAGCCTAGACGTGATTCTACGTCCGGACTGTGAGTATACACAGACACAGTGTGTAACAAAAGTACACTATGCGCACAATGCGTATACAAGTATATTGTACTCTTTTTTTATGCAGTGTGTACACATTATTTATACTAAAGTTTTATTACTCAACATGTCCTAACGTTCAAAGCTACCGCACTAATAATTTCTCTGCATGGCATGATCTCTCGCAACTCAAATAACTTATTGTTATTTAAGGTTCGGGTGTTTTAAAACTTCTGATTGCCTATGATATATTGTCATAATTAATATTGAAAGTTTTGCGCTCCCTTTCAAACAATTATTGAAGGCATGGAAAGGTTTTTAGATTTAGTGTTAATCATTGTGTTATGCTTGAGCCAAAAAGTAACTTGAGAACAACACATCAGATTTTATGGTGGAGAATTTAAACACTACCTAATATAACTAAGTTTCTGGTTTCAATATAATTAATGAGCAAATAAAAACTTATCTAATATCTATAAGTTAAAAATTGGTGAATGTTTTTATTAACAAATTCGCGGGAGATCCTAATTGAGAGGAAGAGTTCTCTTCTAATCATGATTAGATGTAAAATTTTTAAAATAAATTCAATGAAATCACTTACTTTTCATTAATAGAAAAAAATGGACACAAATGAGTAATTATTTTACTTAGCAAAGTCACTTTTCTTACACATTAATAGATAATCAAGATCATCTATAATTTGTATAGAAGGTGCATTAAGATATCACTCTCAAAGGATAAAAGTGTCTATGAAAAGATACAATCCCATTTAAAAAATCAAGAAAAAACCAACTTAAGATAACGCTATTATTCTTCCTCTTATTTTAACAAATGTTAGATAAAACCTCAGTGCATGGTTATCATTGGAGAAACGAGTAGTATTTCGCAGAAGTTCATTTAGAGATATGTGGAAACAACTTACGGGCAGACACTTAGATTCGTTTGAAAGCTTTCATACTACCTTTATAAAAACTAAATTTTAGTAACAAATGTTTTTGAAAAAAAAAATTTATGCTAAAACTCTGTTTTATAAAGCAGTAAGCCGAAAGCTGGTTCCAAATGACAGCCTTACTTAGAAAAATTCTTAAATTAGGAAATTCTCCTGGCCCATAATAAATATGGTTGTATTAAACTTTGGTTTGAAAATACAATAACTTTCAAATCTATTATGATCTCACTCATTTCCTATAGAATTTCACTCTTCTAAGTCCCTGGCTCTTGCCAGTGGTTAAACGATAGTCAGAGACATTTTTCTATAGATTACTAAACAATAAAAGGTTTCATTGCAGGTCCATTGACTAATTTACCATGTAGGCTGAAATTGAGGTAAATGCTAAATAACTCATTTTTAAGAATATTATTTCTCCTCGCACATTTAGTAGATATGTAGATCATTTGCATACCTTAAAGAACAATTTTTTTTATTTAAATCATACTGCATACCTTAAAAAAATTAGTGCATCTAATATATATATGCACATTTCTCATATAAAAATTTTTTATCATGATATTCCTTATTGTAAAAATCAAAATGATGAGCTTCAAAGTCGTCGATTTGCACTGTGAATTGTGTCTGTACATGATATGATGCAATACTATAGTATTATCTCATATAAAATTAGTTCCAGCTTTAAGTTCATCCTGTATATTTACATCAATATATACTCATACAATTTCTTCTATTGTTTATATTCATAAAATTTTACTTTTTCATTATTTATTGACTCTAATCCAAAGTTGTATGAGTAATAGAAGACTCTGTAGCTTCTAAAACAACTATTGAGGTCTATGGATTTGTTTTGAAATGGTAAGTTTGATAGCTTATGCTTTCATCACACTATTGTAGTAAAAAAATTAGTGCCTAGTTTTTTCGGTGGACGACACAGATTAAGTTTTGTTTGGGAACGTTTTTTTATTGCTTTTTAAAACTGAGTTTTAGTACAAAAATAAAAAAAAATTGTACAAAACTCCGTTTTTTAAGAAAAAAATAAAAAAGCTGTCCCAAACGAAGCACAAAACTCCTTCTTAAAATTTTATATAGTAAAATTTTTTCAATTTTTTGTACTAGAAAAACCGCTTTAAGAAGCATAAAGAAAGTGCATCCCAACGACAGCCTAAGAGCAATATTGAAGAAGCAAACCAAATTGGCTAACTGCATGCCCTGCAACTTTTTTTTAGCATTCAGTCTAATATGATGATGAAAAGCATATTGGCACCCAAAAAAATTCACAACAAATGCAAAAATTATAGCTAGTAATAAAACCAATTTCATCAACTATAAGTAATTCAAAAAGAATAAGATTCGTATGGTTAGGATTCAACTCCATGTACAGACTATCAAAAAAGATTTAGGCTTCGTTTGAGACGACTTTTTTTTGTTTTCTTAAAATTTTAATTTTTTACTAAAAAAACTGCTTTAAAAGCGAGTAAGCAAAGCCATTCCCAAACCAAAGTCTTAGGCTTTATTTGGGAAAGCCTTATTATTATTTTCTAAAGTAATTTTTTAGTAAAAAAAAATTTAACTATACATTTGTGTATTAAAAAAGTTGATGTTTTAGATTAAAAAGTTAAGGAAGGTGTTCCAAATGAAGTCTTAGACTTCATTTGGAATCATAATTTTTTTATTGTTTTTTAAAAATCATAGTTTAATACAAAATTTAAAAATGTTGTGTCATTAAACTCGTTTTAAAATAATAATAATAAAAAAATACATCTCAAACGAAGCCTTAAGACTACGTACTAGTTTTGATAATCAATGGCCAGATTAACTAAATTTTTTTGAAATAATGAAGTAGCTAAATAACAATAAAATGGCTCAAAGTATATAACTAGTAAAAAAAATAAAAAAAAAAATGGCATAGCCGAAAGGAGGAGCTTTGAATAGGGGAGTTGAGAGCCAAATAAGCTGCTCTACATTTGCATTGAAGCAAAGGAGCGCGCAGCCGGACAAGATGTCTTAGCTAAGAGCACAAAATACATGGATTTTTGGCCGCTGCCAGAGGCTATTTTCAATGTTCTTATTTGGGCCAATATTTATATGCTGTTTCCTACCATGTAGGAATGAAAGCGTACCATAACAACATGTCTAATGCCTGCATTTTCATTGTAATTTTTCTTCACAGAATTATCCAACATTTAGTTTTAATTAACCATCAATTTCTATAAACAATATCGATAATTTATAGTATTGTGATGAGATGCACCGCATCATAACTTTATAAACAAAATATTTAAAATATGGTTGTCTTTTTTGCTGCTCTAAAAAAAAATTAAAGTATTAACCAAAACATTATTTTAGAAATAATATAAATATTGTCTCAAACAGAGCTTTTGATTTTCGTTTGCAGATGATCTTCTCGTACTCGCCCTTCTTAAAATCGCTTTTCTACATTATAAAAAGTTTAAATGTTTTCAGTTAAAAAAAAAATTAAGAAATAACAAATTGCTCCCAAACAAACCTCAACAATCTAAAAGAGATTTTGGCTGCGGCCATTCTTAAGTTGTGGCAGTTAAAAAATTAAATTCATTTTAAATTTGGAATAAATATGAAATTATGCTTATTTTTATTAGTATATAAATCTGATTAAAAAAATTAGTTAATATTACTCTTTAAAATTACGCGCCTTAGGCTTTAAGATTTTTATTCTTTGAACTTATGAGCATTTAAAAAATATTAATTTTGCTAATAGATTAGTAAATTTAATTCTATTCAAAACTTTTAATTAATAAATTAGATAACGATTTCATTAGAGATAGTTTTTTCTATTTAAAAAAAATTTAATTAAAATTAGCTATAAAAAGAAGTAAGAAAATGACCCAAACACTATCCAACCGCCGAAATGTCTAACAAAGTTACATGTGGTTGGGCCCACACCAGCTGTAGCCTAACGCGGTGCACGACACTTGAAGGATATTTCGGTTTGCCACAATGTGAAATGGGAATCAAAGATCAGAGCCGTCAGACAGATCATCGGACGTCGTGCCACACGAACCGTCCACCTACCTTAGCCTGAATTCAGCCATCCTCTCTTCCGCGTTCAAATTTTAAAATGCGAGTCTAACGCCTTATATTATATATAATAAAATATAAACTTATTTTAAAATATTAAATATAAATATTTTAAAATATATTTATATAAATTATATTTAAACATTAGCCATTGCTATTTTAGACTTGTTGAAATTCTTTATAAATTATGATAAAAAAATAATTTATTATATTTTATATTATTGTTTGTTAATGCTATATTTCATCATAAATGCATTTTTAACTTTATTATTTTCTTATTAAAACTATTATGAACCCTTTATTCTATTATTTAGTGTTTATGTAAAATTAAATTATAATTTGCGATAAAATATTACAATTTTTAATAATATTGAAGAGATAAAAATTTATATATTGAATGCAGTATTTTAAAAAATTTCTTTCTCTTTATAATTCTTCTTCAAATTTGTGGATCTCTTCACTATTTTTTAGAGTTTAAAATTTATTTATATTTTATAAATTTTAAATTAAGATGTTTTATAATTATAATGCAATTACAAATTCAAGCATACAAATTTATATTAAGAATTCTTGAACATAGATATTAATTAAGATAGAATATAAAATTGCACTTTTAGATTAATGAATATATAAAATATCCATTAGTGCAACATTTTAAAATCTCATATATATGCTATATAAAACTAATTTTTAAAATAAATCTAATAATGTTTGTATAGTGTTTATTTGAATGTAAATAAAAAAAACTAATGTATTAAATCTTCAAAAAAAGATTTTTAAATTTGTTGCATAATTATAAATAAATTATTTATAATTATACTTATTTAATATAAAGTTAGGTATTATTAAAGCTTATTTTAATTATTTGTTAATCAAGACATTTGTCTATATTTTTAATTTTATTTTTTAATTTTATTAAAATTATTCTAAAACATTTTTCTTTTAATTTAAATAACATTCAGCGGGTGTCAAAAAAATGATCACCACCTAAATAATCTTAAGTTCGTGAGGTTTTATATTAAACGAGTAAAGTTCAGATTGGATTACTTGCTAACCTCAAATTTTGTCTGAAATAACCCATTATATAATTATTTCTTAAATGTTTATTATTGGTAGTATAATTATTTTATTTTTTTTAATTAATATAAAAATTTGTAGTTAAAAAATTAAAAAAAAAATTAATTAAAATGAATTATCAGGTCATTCGGATTACTAAGGGTTAGTTCTGAATTCACATTATTGACCCGTTTATTAAACGATTTATGTTCAATTTGACCATATTCTGATCAATTTCTGTTTCGGATTTGACACGCCTAAAATACGTATATCACAATTTATCCAGATAATTTTTTTTTTACAAATTTATCCTACAAATCCCTATAAACTTTTTAAAATATTTTTTCATTTCCGAGCAGCCATCTTGGCTTAGTAGCATATCCAAGCCATCGAGGTCGGAGCTGTCCAGCGGCGGTCGATGGCGGAGGAGAAATATAATCGGAGGAATACGGCGGTGAAGCGGATACTCCAGGAAGTGAAGGAGATGCAGTCCAATCCTTCAGATGATTTCATGAGCCTACCTCTAGAGGTATCTTCAATTGTAACCCTAAACGTATGTCTTGTCTCCATGCAGTAGATCTTCCTTTAATAAGTTCTCCTTGTCAATTAAATGAGATAACCTTAATGGTTTTGCAGTCTGATTAGAGTATGTTGAATATCTGAGATCTGATTTTGGAGTTAGATGACTGTTTTTTATATATGGGTTTGTTGCGGGATGAGGAATTTCTAGGAGGAATTAGATTTTCATGGGAGGATATTCCAACCTTGTAAATTGAAGTTTACCTTTTTGGATTAGGAAAATATATTCGAGTGGCAATTTGCGATTTTGGGGCCGCGTGATTCGGAGTTTGAAGGAGGGATCTACCATGGAAGAATTCAGCTGCCTGCGGATTACCCGTTCAAGCCCCCTTCCTTCATGCTACTAACTGTAATTACTGAAACTCTTTTGTTGTACAATTCCATTCAGGATAGCATTTTTCTAATTCATCGCTCAACTGGTTATTTAACTTGATTTGACCCCTGTTTTCCTGAAATTTTCCAGCCAAATGGGCGTTTTGAGACCCAGACAAAGATATGCCTGAGCATATCGAACCATCATCCTGAGCATTGGCAGCCTTCATGGAGTGGTATGTTGTTATTGCTGGTTCTTTTTCTTTTTCTCTCATTTTGGTTATGTGTTTTATAGTTGCAAAGATATTTGTGTAAAAAACTAATGATACTGATGATGATTTTATGGTTGTTATGTACCATCTAGTTATGAAAGTGTTAGTTTTGAAATAAAGCTGAATCTGAACTTGACATTGTCCTGCTGTGGTTCCGAAAATGAAAAAAAAAAAAGCTACTAAACTTTTTTATTCTGCTGAGAAATGGTTACAAAGTTCCTCTTAATACTTTTAAGAAAGGTTTCAAAGAATGATTTTGGAAGGATGGAGAAGGCATTATGCCATTATGACAACTTAATGAACAACCATCAATTGAACGCCAACCAATTTAAGCAGCCTATGTACGATTAACGTAAAATTAACTTATTTATCCAAAATGAAGATGGGCTTTTAGTTTGTTGCTTTATGCTCCCATTTAATCTGTCGCCTAGTTTTTTGGATGCCTATTAATTGGTATCTAAATTTCTCATATCCCTGCCAGCCGCTAGGAATTTACTTTTCTTAAGGTTGAGAATGGGAGTTTGATTTCAATGCAAGATTTTCTGATGCATTGATATGGACATGATATGATACGAATATCATGTCCATATCAGACGTGTCTATTATTATAATTATAGGATTGACACGCTTGATATGACACACACACACACACTATATATATAAGCATGGTGTATAGTAATTTTAGAAATTAAAAAAATATGAAATGCATACAGCTAGTTCATTTAATGATAAATTATGTCCTTGTACAAAAGAAAAAAAATAAACAGTGTAAAATTATAATCTAAATAAATTAATTATTAAAAGCATATTTCATTCTTTTTTCAAAATTTAAAGTCTCTTGCTACTCAACTCTTGTACTTTTCAGTCCTTACAATCATCGCTATCTCATTTAACCTACAACACACAGGTCCTTCAGTTATTTATTATTTTTTAATCAGACATTTTGCTTGTGTGTCTAGTACTTGTTGGGTGTGTCATCTTTAGGATGTGTTTGGCACTATATATTTTGATATTATAAAGTGTTGATGCATCATAGGTGAGACGTAGCAAGAGAGGGTGGTATTTCCTTGTTGTTTTTGCAATATTAAAGCTTGTTGTTGTGTTATGTAGTAATTTACCGGGCTATCTTTCCTAGGTTGTTTGTTCAGTGTAGCTAGTAATTGTCTTTCTACTAATGTTGTGATGAATTTATAACTAAACTAAAACTATATCATTTGAATTTCTTGTTTATGCTTGTTTCTTGGAAATATGACCTACGTGTTGAGTAATGCATTATGATAACAGAATTTATTTGGCATCAGCTTGAAATTGTCTAACCATTTCTGTAAAGTAGCTTGCTGGCCTCATTTGTGGATTATTTGAGATGCACACCTTTATTATTTCATCATTTCTAATCATCTTTAATGCTAATATTCTACTGTTTTTCTTTTGGTTTGTTGTATAAACTAATATGATGCTATATCAATGCTTTCCATTATAACATGCATGTCCTTTAATATTTGAATCTAGTGACTTGAGCAACCAAAAGGAACTAGTAGTAAATCTAAAATGTATAAATCATTGTTATTGTTTTCTGTGATTTTGATAAACTGGAAGCATCTTCATTTTTATACCCATTATAAGCTCCTTTTTTTTTGCATGTTCTGTTCACTTTTTTTAATTTCTGAATTTTTTATATATGTTTGCTTTCTTTTCATAATTATGCTTTGTATTTTAGATCACAGTACGAATAAATTTTTTCCGCTAAATTTGGATGATTGGCTGTTGAAACAATCATAGTCATAATGGTCAAATTTTGGAAAGAATAAACTCCAAACAAATCATATTTTGAAACTGAAAATTTGATTTTTAACTACCCTGGCCGCTTTCAATTATTGCACTTGCATATTTATGAGACATTTTTGGATAGTGAAGTTTTTTCTTTCCCAGCAAGATGAAGATAAGATCTCATCGAAAACCGCATTAGCTATGGTTGGGCAATGGTGAATATTTTTTAACTTTATACATAATTAATAATTACGTGGTTCCTTTGAGTGGTTTTAAATACATTTGAATAAGAGTTCTCAACATCTTTTATTTAAAATATTTAAATTATAGATTGATAGAGAAGTAGGGCTGCAAATGAACCGAGCGTTCGACGAGCTGCCCGTGGCTCGGCTCGATAAGGACTCGTTCATGTTCGTTTGATAAGGTAAAAAATGAGTTTAAACACACTTGATAAATACTCAATAGCTAAATGAACGAGCTTGAACAACACGTTCGATTTATTTATGTTCACGAACAATCTCGCTTAGAAGCTCGTGAACATGCTCGATTA
>NW_021320023.1:0-3257 GCF_001605985.2 Dendrobium catenatum | reverse complement strand
ACATGATTGATTGCAACTCAAATAACTTATTGTTGTTTTAGGTTTGGGTTGTTTTAAACTTTTGATTGCTATGATATATTGACATAATTAATATGAAAGTTTTGCGCTCCCTTTCAACAATTATATGCATTGTGTTATGCTTGAGCAAAATAGAACTTGAAGAACACATATCAGATTTATGTGGAGAATTAAACACAACATAATTATAACTAAGTTTCTGGTTTCAATATAATTAATGAGCAATAAAACTTACCTAATATCTATAAGTGCAAAAATAGTTGATGGTTTATAACAAATTTCGGGGAGATCCTATGAGCGAGAGTTCTCTTCTAATCATGATTAGATGAAATTTTAAAATAAATTTAAAGAAATCACTTACTTTCATTATAAAAAATGACACATAATGAATAATTGTTTTACTTAGCAAAGTCACTTTTCTCTCACATTAATAGATATCAAATCATCTATATTTGTATAGAAGGTGCATTAAGGATATACACTCTCAAAGTATAAAAGGTCTATGAAAGATACAATCCATTAAAAAATCAAAAAACCCACTTAGATGAGCGCTATATTCTTCCTCTTATGTTAACAGATGTTAGGATAATACCTCGAGTGTATGTTATCATTGGAGAACGAGTATGTATTTCGAGAAGTTCATTTAGAGATATGTGGGAAACACTTACGGGCAGAGCACTTAGGATTCGTTTGGAATAGCTTTCATACTACTTTATAAAACTAAATTTTAGTACAAATGTTTTTGAAAAAAAAAAATTTATGCTAAAACTCTGTTTTATAAAGCAGTAGGAAAGCTGTTCCAAATGAAGCCTTGCTTAGAAAATCTTAAAGTAGGAATTCTCCTGGCCCATAATAAATATGGTGTATTAAACTTTGTTGAAAAATACAATAACTTTCAAATCTATTATGATCTCACTCATGTTCCGGTAATAGAATTTCACTCTCTAAGGTCACTGGCTCTTTGCTCAGTGCGAAACGATATCATGAGACATTTTTCTATAGATACTAAACAATAAAAGGTTGTCATTGCGTTCATTGACTAATTTACCATGTAGGTGAAATTTGAGCCACTCATAAATATTATTAATGAGGCAAATGCTAAGTAACTCATTTGTAAGAATATTATTTCTCCTCGCATTAATAGATATTAGATCATTTGCATACATTAAAAATCAAAATGATGAACTTCAAAGTCGTTGGATTTGCACTGTGATTTGTGTTGTACATGATATGATGAATAGTATTGATCTCAATATAAATCGTTCAGCTTTGAAGTTCATCCTGATATATTTACATCAATATATACTCATACAATTTCTTCTATTGTTATATTCATAAATTTATATGTTCATGATTTATTGACTCTAATCAAAGGTTTGTATGAGTAATAGAAAGACTTTAGTTCTAACAAATGAGGGTCTATGATTTTGTTTTTGAGTGGATAAGTTTTGGTAGCTTATGCTTTTCATCACACTATTGTAGTAAAAAATAGTGCCTAGTTTTTTGTGGTGGAGACATAGATTAAGGTTTTGTTTGGGACGGCTTTTTTATTGCTTTTTAAAACGTAGTTTTAGTACAAAAATAAAAAAATTTATACTAAAACTCCGTTTTAGAAATCAATAAAAAAGTTGTCCCAAACGAAGCCTAAACTGCTTCTTAAAATGGTTTTATAGTATAAATTTTTTAATTTTTGTACTAGAAAGCCGCTTTAAGAAGCATAAAAAAAGTCATCCCAAACGAAGCCTAAGAGCATATGAAAAGCAACCAAATTGGTAACTGCATGCTGCAACTTTCTTTAGCATTCAGTCTAAATGATGATGAAAAGCATAGACGCTCCAAAAAAATTCACAACAAATTGCAAAAAGTATAGCTGGTAATAAAACAATTTCATCAACTAAGTAATTCAAAAGAATAGATTGTTGGTTAGAATTTCAACTCCATGTACAACTATCAAAAGATTTAGGCTTTGTTTGAGACGACTTTTTTATTGTTTCTTGAAGCAATTTTTTAGTTAAAAATTTTAATTTTGACTGAAAAGCTGTTTTAAGAACCAGTAAGAAAATCATCCCAAACATGTCTTAGGCTTTATTTGGGAAAGCCTTCTCATTATTTTTTAAAACGATTTTTTAATACAAATTTTTTTTTTAACTATAAATTTTATATTAAAAAGTTATTTTAGAAAAAAGTAAGGAAGTTGTTCCAAACAAAGCCTTAGGCTTCGTTTGGAACAATTTTTTTATTATTTTTTAGAACAAAATTTTAATACAAAAATTAATTGTTTGTGTTAAAACTCTATTTTAAAAATAATAATAAAAAAATCGTCTCAAATGAAGCCTTAAGACTACGATAGTTTGATAATCAATGGGCATTAACTTAAATTTTTTTTGAAATAATGAGTAGCTAAAAATAATAAAATGGAGTATTATAACTAGAAAAAGAAAATAAAAAAATGGCATAGCGAAAGGAGGAACTTGAAAGGGAGATGAGGCAAATAAGCTGCCTGCATTTGAGTTGAAGAGAAGGAGCGCGGGCCGACAAGAGCTTAGCTAAGAGCAAAGACAATGGATTTTTGGGCCCTTGGAGGGCTATTTCATGTTCTATTTGGGCAAATATTTCATTGTTTCTACAGTAGGAAAAGCAGTCCATAACAAAGTAATGTGCATTTTCATAGTAATTTTTTCACAGAATTATCCAAAATTAGCTTTTAATAAATTATTTCTAGAAAAAACATATTTGAAATTGTGATTGAGAAATTAACTTTTAAAAGCAAAATTTTGAAAATATTGTTGCTTTTTCGCTGCTTTAAAAAAAAATAAAGTACCAAAAAATTATTTTAGAAAGTAATATGAAAATTGTCTCAAACGGAGTTTTAGATTTCATTTGAGATGACTTTCGTACTGATTCTTAAAACAGCTTTCTATTATAAAAAGTTAATGTTTTAGTAAAAAAAAAATTTAAGAAATAACAAGTTGTCCCAAACAAAAGCCTCAACAACTAAAAGAGTTTGGTGGGCCATCTTAAGGTTGTGGGTTTAAAAAATTAAATTCATTTAAATTTGGAATAAATATGAATTATGTCTATTTTTATTAGTGTATAAATCTATTAAAAAATATTAGAATATTACTCTTAAAATACGCGCTTAGCTAAGATTTTTATTCTTTGAACTGATGAGCATAAAAAATATAATTTTGCTAATTATTAGTAATTAATTTATTCAAACTTTAATTAATAATTAGATT
>NW_021320022.1:847933-920844 GCF_001605985.2 Dendrobium catenatum | reverse complement strand
ACTCAACCTTAAACCTACACAATCCTGAACTGGCTTCGTCTGTTCGTCCGATCTTCGAATCCTGAAAAGTTAGAAGAAACAAGTAGTCCAAGAGAATCAATAGTGTTTGTCAATCATCAAAACATAGGTCATGAAAATAGGTTTGCAACAGAATATTGGTTGAATTAGATATTACTAAGAAACATCCCAAAGAAATTTTACTTGATTCTGAAAGGTCAGGGTACTTGGAAAAAGTTGATTTTAAAAATGTTCCAAATTTTTTCTCTCATTTATTGGTTCATGGACATTCAATCAATGTAATGTTTCCTGGTTCATCCATAGTTTAAAAAAACTAAGAATGGTGCAAATATTTTAGTTAATCATAATGATGAACCAAATATTGATGTTGGGATGGAAAATTATAAACAAAATTAGATTCAAGATAATTCCCCAAATATGGATATTGGTTAATATAAGACTTCTGACGACTACAATAAAAATGTTCATCCATAGAAATCTATTATGGATTTAGAGAATAAATTTTGATGAAAATGATGAACTTGATAAACTTGTTATTGTTACAAATCTACTTTTTCATGTCTTATGTTTTGATGATTGACAAACACTGTTTCTCTTGGACTACTTGTTGCTTCTAACTTTTCAGGAATCGAAGATCGGATGATCAAGAGGAAGTTAACATCCCGAACAAACTTTCAGTTATATCATTAGACATATTGAGAGTCCTGCTTTAATTAATTTTGCTAGGCCACTTTTTGGAGAGACTATACATGAGGAAAATAATCAAAAATTGTTGAACAGTAATGACATGGATGTGGTTGGTGTTGATGAGGAAGGATTGGATCAAAATAATTGCTCATTCAACCAATTGAATGGGGATAATGCTAATTCTTTTTTTGACCAAATACCTTCAAATCATTCTTCACCTTTGGACCTAAGGGATGAAGTAGTGGAAGAAGAAGAATATGTTACCCGTGATAATGATTCTCCTAAAGAAAATTTTGAAGGCAACCGTACTACTTTTATGTCAACTCCTCATGGGAAAACTGATATCATTAATAATAGCATTCAGAATATTTCTAAGAAGAAAAATAATAGTAAAATTTCTGTTAACCACTAGTGCTTCAAATGCTTCATCTTTTATTAATGGTTAAAGCTCTTGTATGAAATATTAGAGGTATGGGTGGCACTTTATCCAAGGATGGAGTTAAGAACTTAATTGGGGTTCATTATATTCACCTGCTTGTTTTAATTGAGCATTTAATTTATAATGTCAAGTTGGACTCTATTCATAAAAAAACTTGGGTTTCATTTAACTTTTGGTAATTGTACTAATAAAATTTGAATGTTTTGAAGCATTTTATTTCTTTAGACATTATAATAAATTTTCCTTAAATGGTTCATAGTAATGTTAGTTTTAAGAAATTATCTTGTTATGCATCATTTGTTTATGCTTCTTGTTTTAAATTTGATAGGAAGGTGTTGTGGAAATAACTCATTGATTTTTCTTCTTCTATGAAGGTAACTTTGTAAGGGTCGGGGGATTTTAATACTATTACTAATGCTTCTAAAAGAATTGGGGGTCATCCTCTGAATTTCAAAGTGACAGAAGACTTTAACGATATGAATTTGAATTGGAATCTCCAGTACATTGGTTTTTCTAGTAATGCCTTTGCTTGGAATAAGGTTATTATGTGGCAAATATTAGATCGCATCCTCTTTAACAATTACTTGATTGACTACTTATCAATCGATTCATATTGAGCATCTAGCAAGAACTTTATCTAATCATTCTCCTCTTATTCTTGGTAATTCTATGAATAGTATAAATTTTTTTTGACCTTTTAGATTTCACAATATGTGGCTCCAGAATAATAATTTATTTGATGTTAATCAAGGTAACTTATATTCCCCTCTTTTTCCTTTTGTAATATTTTTGGTATGATTAGGTTGTGGTTCTAACTTAAGAGACTCAAACAAAAATTATCCTAATGCAACAAATGCATATTTAAGATTATTTTTTCTAATATTATGCTTGCTGAAAAGAATGTGGACAGTGATGATATTATGTACATCAAGGATCCTTCTTCTAAAAACTTGTCAATTCTCAATGAAGTTAAGAGTACTCTTTTTAAACTATAGGAAAAAATAAGATGTTTTTTGGAGGAAGAAATCTACTTCCAAATTTCTTATGGAGGGTGATCATAATACTTCTTTTTTTCATAATATTGCTAATCCCAATAAAGTTACTAAACAGATTCATAAAGTCACTTCTCCTTATGGTAATGTCAATTATAGCCCAAATTTGATTTTTTCATCTAGTATTGATTACTTTAAAAATGCATTCAATAGAGATTTCAGCCCGGATTTAAATATTGATTTCTCTTTTATTCCCACTCTTATTTATAAGGAGGATAATTCATCATTGATCAAAGTTCCTTTTGAGATAAAAATTTCGTAGAGTATGAAAGATATGAACTTTTAGTCTGTGGCTAATCCTGATGATTTTACTAATCAAGTTTTTTTTACTACTTAGTCTTTTATTAAAGAAGATCTTGTTAAAGCTATAGTGGACTTTTTCTTGGGAAATCCTTTTCATAAATTTTCTACTTCCACTATTATAACTTTAATTCCTAAATCTAATGCTATTAATTTTTTGAATGATTATCGTCCCATAAGTTTATGCTCTTTTTTCAACAAACTCGTTCATATAATCATTGTGAATATATTATTTTTTATTTTAAATAAAATTATTTCTCTTAAGCAAATGGGATTTTTTAAAGGTCGATCCATTTTATATAATTTTCTTCTTGCACAAAAATTAGTTCATGATTTACCTTGTAAAGTTATTGGAGGTAATATTATTTTTAAAGTTGACATTACCAAATCGTATGACAATTTAAATTGGGACTTTATTTATACCATAGTAAAGTTGCATGGCTTCAATTTGCAATTTATCAATTTGATAAAGAATAATATGAGAAGTGCTTTTTTCATTTATGATAAATGTTGAATCTCATGGTTTTTTCAAATCTTCTCATGGGCTTTGGCATGGTGATCCTCTATCTTCTACACTCTTCATTATTGTTCTGGTGTTCTTATATAGAAGGCTTAAAAATCATTTTAGCATAAACCCTAATTTTAATTTTAAAATTGCTGGTGGATTGTTTGCCTCTTATTTGAGCTTTATTGATGATTTCACTATCTTTACTAATGGTTCCATTAAAATACTTTACATTCTTTTTAATTTCTCATAAAGTTTCATCTTGCTACTGGGTTAACATTCAACCATTATATCAGTTGCTTTATTCCTGCTAAATCTATATATCATAGAAGTATTTCTAGTATTAAAAATAAAGTTTGGGCTTAACCCAAAGAAATTACCTATGAAATACCATGGTACTTTTCTTTACAAGGGTATGAAATATTCTAATCTATTTGATGACATCTTTATTACGATTCATAAGAAATTATCTTCTTGGGCGTTCAATTTTCTTTCTTTTGGTGGCAGACATACACATATAAAACACATATTATGCTTCATTCCTATCTATTTGCTTCAAACTTTATTTCCTAATTTAAATGTTCATCAAAGAATGGAGATTTTGATTAATTAACATTTTTTGGTTAGATGGTAAACATACCTTTCTATGGGGCTCTTGGAAAAAATGTGCTAGAGCTGCTGATGAAGGGATATTAAGTTTGAAATCTTTAATGGATATGTCCAAAGCTTTTTCCCATAAATTGTGGTTTGCTTTTAGATCTAAGAAAAGTTTGTGGTCTAATTTTATGGTCTCTAAGTATTGTGTTAGGAAGCATTTGCTTCTTCAAACAAGTTGATTCTTTCAACTAGAAAAGATTATGCTCTATTAAATGGGAGGCTAAAGAATTTATCCGGTAGGGTTTTAAAACTGGATTTTTTTTTTTTTGGCATGATAAATAGTTAGGTAACTTCTCTATTGATAGACTTTTAAAAACTCATTCTACTTATGCTTCTAAAGTTAAGGATTTTATAATTAATGGAAGTTGGAATATTGATTTGCTTACTGATTATGTATTTGATTTTATTATCAATATTAATCCACAGATTTCCATTCATTTGGAAACTAAGGATATGATTTTGTTTAATTTGTTTAATGATCGAAAATTTGCTACTAACCAAGTTTGGAATTCTATTAGGCAAGTCTATCCTAAAGTTTGATCTGCTTGGCTATTCTTTTTTTTTTTTTTTTGAAGAATGCTAATAAGCATATATTAAAGCAAAGAAAAAAGAAAGAAGCCTAGATACAAGCTAATGAGGAGAAACTACCCTAACACATTCTTTCTTCAATATGTGAACGAATGAATTAGGTAGATCCTTCTCAGAAAAGTATTCCCAAAAAAACTCATAAGAAAAGGATAAGTTAGCACAAAAGTGAGCTAACTTATCACAATTACGCCTTACATGATGAAAGACGACATTATTAAAACCCCTCCCAATAAAGAAATCATCTTCATCATCATCACAATTATCATCCAATTTCTTTTCTTTGCTATACAATTGAAGAAAATGGGTGATATTATAATTATCACTTTCAACTATAATACCAATGGCATCAAGTAATTTACCTTTGAGGATCTTATTTAATGAATTAATAGCCAATAAGTCAACTTGTGCAATATCCCAATGAACTCCATAGAAACCGAAAGCCATGATAAATCTTCCTTTGAAGTCTCGAAAGACGCTTCCAATTCTTGCTTCATAGTTCTCCTTGAGGGTAGCATCAATGTTAATCTTATACCAACTGGGTGGAGGGGGATGCCAAGAATTAGAAAGCAGTCCCAAGGACTTATGTACATCCCAGTGGTCCGATCAAATAAGATTGAACTTCATACTATTTACATAACTCAAAATAGAAGAAGATGTCAATGTATCACCATTCTCCATTTTTCCATGCCTGATCTTATTTTTGTTGTTCCAAGAAAACCATAACAAAGTGTAGTAGATCCTAGCCATCACCGGACTTGTATCAGCAAGAATTTCTAATTTTCTCCAACAATCCTGTAAAGTGTTGTTTTTAGGAATCATAAATCCCCAATTTCTTAACACATCATTAACCCTAAAAATTTTAAGACAAGAAGTAGTGATGTGATCAAAATCTTCAGCAACTCCATAACCTCTAGGACAATAATTCCCATTGGCAAGCCTTGTACTCATAAGGAAGTCCGCAGTTGGTAATGTAGATTTACCAATCCTCCACATAAACAATTCAACATGGGAGTTCAACTGTAATTTATGGATCCAATTCACTGGAATAGAATCAGAACAAAGTTCTTGATACATCACTACATCCTTAATCAATGCTGAAATTGATTTTCCAGAATATATTCGTTTCAGCTCTAAGAAATCACCATCTTGCCTGTTAGAAATTTCAATGTTGCTGATTAAAGTAAGGAGTTCTCTTCCAACGAACAATGACAATCTATCTAGATCCCAACTTCCATCATGAATGAAGTCTAGATATGTGTTTTCATCATCAAAATTAGCAACAAAGGTAGGCCACCTGATCAGGCTCTTATCTAATATCGAAACATCCTTTAGAACATGGATTTGCTTCCCGGTACCACTCTCCATCTAACAGCCACTTTAAGAGCATCCCGCCCAGATTTTATTATTTTCCAAGAAGGAGAGCCACTCTTCTTATTGTCATCATCCCACCAGTCTTCTCCATATTTTCATAATAGATTCTTATTCAACAAGATAATCGGAAACTCTAATAACTTCCAAGCAAACATTTCTCTTAAAGATTCCAAGCTAGAAAGTGCAGACTTTATCCCCCAACCTCCCAAAGCTTTTGGCTTACAAAGTTCATTCCAAGCTACATAATGTAGTCCATGACTTCCATCTACTTATTCCATATGTAATTTCTGCATAATCTCTCAAATTCCTTCAAAACTCTTAAAGGAATGAGAGAGTGTGAAGTAATAAAAACAGGGAAGTTAACATAAACCGAATTCACCAACACCATCCTTCCTACCAAAGAGATGAATTTATTACTCCATGAGTTCAACTTCTTCAAAGACTTGTCCAAGAGAGATTGGTAATCAGCCTTTTTCAATCTTCTTAGTGCAATTTTAACTCCTAAGTACACCATTTCATCAACCGGATTGAAACCCATGAAATCTGCAATTACCTTCTTCTTCCTTCTATCAAGTCTTTTACCACAAATCATAGTAGATTTATGGTAGTTGATTCTTTGTCCAGTCCAACTATAGTAGTCATCAATAATAGCCTTTAGTCTTTTAAACTTTTCCTCTTTGCATCAGAAAATAAAAGTACATCGTCCGCATAGAGCAAATGGGATATCCTGTGTCTTATGGATGCAAATTTGATGCCCAAATCCTTTCCCCTACTAAGAAAAAAAATAGAAAGTAGTTGTGAACAAATTATCAATAGAAAAGGTGAGAGTGGGCATCCTTGACAGAACCCACTCTTTCCGTTTATCCATTTAGTGCATCCACCATTGATGAGTATAGAGTAGCTTGGTTCCAAGATGCATTCCATCACCAGCATCATGAACATCTCCGGAAAACCCAAAAGAGATAACATTTTGTTGAGAGTAGTCCAGCACATACTATCGTATGCTTGCTCCATATCTTCCTTGATAGCCGCCAAACCATTGTTATCTTTTGACAACCTCATTTTGTTGAAGACCTCCAGTGCTAAAAGTAAATGATCTGAAATTGATCTACCTTTTATAAAAGCCACTTGTTCATCTGAAATGATTTTTGGTATTACTATCAATAATCTATTTAATATGATCTTTGTCACAATCTTATAAAAAGAATTACACAAACTTATAGGCCGAAATCCAGCTGGAGAAACTGGGTTGTTGCTCTTGGGAATAAGAACTACAATTGTGCTCTTCTAATCTTTATCCATTCTTCCTGTTAAGAAAAATCTTCTCATAGTCATACAAACATCCATACCTACAATGCTCCAGTAGTATTTAAAAAATGAGTAAGTGATTCCATCAAATCTCGGTGCCCTATTATTTCCTGAATTCCTTACCACTTCCCAGATTTTCCAAAATAGTAAATCAGCATCCAAGCTGGTTCTATCTTCATCATTTAAAACCTTCGAAGGAGGTGGCCAAGAAGTCAACATGCTGTCTCTGTTATCCCATTTCTTCTGAAAATAATTATAAAATAGATCTTCAATCTCTTTAGGGTCTTCGATAAGAGTACCATTATTATTTTTTAATTGAGAAATCCAGTTACCATTCTTTCTAGCAATAGCAAATGCATGAAAGAACTTTGTATTAACATCACCCTCATTAATTCACTTCACTTTATCCCTTTGCTTCCACCAAGTATTCAAATGACCAAGAGTTGCATTCAGCTCCTTGAGCTTACACCTGAGTACCCATAATTTGTCTTCACTCAAATTCCTAATATTAACTTCTTCTTCTTGAAGGATGAGAATTTCAGCCTTTAGCCTTTCTTTGTCTTTGGAAAATTCTTTGAGCTTAGTCCTACTCCAGTAGAATAAATCCCTTAAGGATTTCTTGCACTTTTTGTTTAGGATTTGCATTTCATCTCCAATAAAATCCTTCTTCCATACTTTAGCAATAATACGAGCTGAAGCTTTATAAGAAATCAAAACATCTTCAAATTTGAGAATTTCCCTCTTCTTTGCAAAAGTGTCAAAGATTTTTAACACAATGGGACTGTGATTAGAAGTAATCATGGGTAAATGTCTTTCCACTACCACTTGTAAACAATTCAATGCCAAAGTATTCAACAAGCACCTATCCAATCTTTCCAAAATTCTTCCTCCACCATTCTTGTTGTTACACCAAGTGAACCTTGGTCCAACATAACCTACATCATGAAAATCATTCTCATTCATGAAGCGTAACATCTCCTTTTGCCTTTTTGAAAAGACAAACTTCCTACCACCTCTCTTTTCATCTTGGGACAAAATGCAGTTGAAATCACCTCCTACTACCGATGGAAGTTTCCTATGAGCAACTTCCTTAATACAATCCCACAACATCCTCCTCTTATGCACCTTCTTGCTTCCATACACCGTAGTGATCAACCAAACAGCCTTGTTGAAAACATTGAGTTCTCCAATAACACATTGATCAGAAGTTTTAATAACTAAAAAAGAAACCAAATCAGTCCTCCAAAGGATCATAATCCCTCCAAACAAGCAAACTGACGGAAGAAGAAAAAAAATCCCAATTGGGTCCCATAATATTTTCACAAATAAGACTTTGTCAAAGTCATTGATTTTTGTCTCCACCAACCCAACAAACATAACTTTGTAATATTTAATGAAGTCTTTAAGATATAGAGAGACTTCACTCTTCTTCACCCCTCTACAATTCCAAAAAGCTATGAAATTCATTTAAATAATTTTCAGAGAGGGACCACCCTCCTTCTTCCTTCCACCACCACCATCCAACACTCTTTCACGAGATATATTTTTGGTAGGTCCTAAGGACCTAAGTTCTTTGGTAATCTTAACATTAGTTGATTCACCATTTATAACATTTATTTTAGACTGTTTGGAATCAATTCTGTCATAGAAAATTTCCCCTTTCTCAGTCACAACTTCATCCATAATACTACCAACCGAAGAGTTAATAAACAAACTCTTCTTATCCACCAAGTTCCTCTCCTGCACTTCATCTTCCGTTATAATTTCATTTTCCATACAAAGAATTTCAAAATTATTACCATTTATAACTAGAATAGAGCATTCAGAGTTGAGTTTGTTACCCATAACAACTTCAGGCTTCAGTGCTTCAGCAGCAACCATCTCATTGGTCTTCACATTTATAGCCGGCTGGATACTATCTTCATGATTCTACTCCGTAAGAATTCTCCTTCTTCTAGTTGAGTTTCATCTGTATTCACAAGATTCTTGTTTCCATTTCCTTGAGCTGAATTATTTAAGTTCTTCCGTGAAGTAGACTTTTCAGCATCCTTGTTATTCTGGATCAGAGCATTTTTCTTCACATAATTTACATTTTGCTTTGGAAGATTATTTCTTTGAGCTGTCCTTCTATTCCACTTGTGATTAACAAGAACCCAAGGTCCATAAGCAGCTGCCTCAACGTCCTCAATCATCTTTCCCACATTAGAAGCCAAACCATCATTATTGTTAGACAGCTTCACATTTTACTGCACAGAAATTCTTTTGATACATTCACCTTTAACATGCCCAATTATACCACATTGAAAACAAAAGGAAGAATTTTTTCATATTTAACCTTTTGAAAAAACCTTCCCGAGGTAATTTCCACCTAAACACCTAATGGAAGGCTTTGATCAATCTCAATCCTCACACAAACCCTTGAAAACTCCCTCCTTCCCCATTGAAACATAATTCCATCCATCATAAGTGGCTTGCCAATCATAGAATCAATTCTTGCTATATTCTTCTCATCCTAACAATGAAGAGGTAGATGGGGAATTCTAACCCAAATAGGTGAAGTCAAACCTTTCATCATCAAAGGTGAAAATTCCGGCGTCCATCTCTCCATGCCAATTATATGACCATTTACAAACCATGGTCCTCCAGATAGTACAACTTCCATTGAATCAGAAGAACTAAAGGCATATAAAAGCCATCCTTTTCCAAGTGAAGTAAAATGAAATTTTCCAAACATGTTCCATTGTCTCCTTACTTCCCATGACACCAAGTGAGCTGGAATTTCCTTACCAAACACTTTAATCACCAATGAGTTTAAGAGTTTATTTGAGTTTTCCACTTCCATATCCTCACACAGCTTCACTGCTTTACCACCTTTAGTTAAGTCTAGGTTTTCATCTTTAAAGTTTATCTTAATGTAAGGCTTATTAATCCACGGGTTATCCTTCACTTCCTTCCCAGACTTCAAAGGCAATTCAACAGTAACCTTGCCTGCTTCACCTGTAACCTTGGCACACGAATCATCACTGAGAAAATGAGAATTTCTGTTAACTAACATTAGAGAATTTTCATTTATCGCACAGTGTCTAGGGATTGCATTTGAATTCCCAAATCTATTAACAAAAAATTTAGTACCCGATGATGATGCAGATGGATCTACCATGTTTATATCTAGAGATACCTTGCCTACTTCAGGAGTCTTAGAATAATTTTCTTCCCCAACAATAGATTTACCTTTCCCTTCCATATAAATGGCCTTCCTTGGAGCCTCCTTAATAATGTCCTTGATCAACAATGGTCCTTGAGATTTCCTTCTCAGGATTTCCAAATCTTTCTAGTTAACATCCAAATTTTTACGATCAGACATCTTCACACTGAATGCCTTATTTCCGACAAAGGATGCAGACCTTGCCGATGATGTATGGGTTCGACGATCATCAACCGCCATCCCTCCACCTGTTACTGAAGAAGACCTTGCCGGAGATGCTTGGGAAATCCGGCGGCCTTCCACCGCCATTCCTCCACTAGTTCCTGATTAACATGAATAAAAACAAAGAAATAGATTTTTGTAAAATCGCAGACTTTCTCTCTCTACCGCTGACTTTCAAGGCATTATACTATTTTTATGATATGCTCGGCTATTCGGCATGCATATATTCCTCACACCTAATATGTTCTTTTATGAGTGATTTTATATAATATTTTTCAAGTGGATTATATCTTATTATGGAAAGGTATTTATATTATTTCTAAATGTCAATGTTGTTATCATATTGAAAACTTTAATCATGTTTTTATACAAGGAATGATTACTATGAAAGTTTTGTTATTTTTTGACAATTTGTTCAATATTCATCCTTTTCCTTGCTATAATTCTATTTCTGAGCTTCTTATCGATTGGTTCATTACTACCAAAGGTCATATTAGGAACACTTTACCGATTCTTTTTTTTTTTTGGAGAAGAAAGAATGATTCTAAACATGAGGGAATTAAGATTAGTGTTACTGGTATTATTTTAAAAATTAAGGATAAAATTTTATAGTTATTTGCAACTAATCAATTGAATGGTAATTCTATTAAAGGCTTTCAGCATGTTGCTTCTAAGATGGGTATATCTATCCAATCTTCTTATATTGACTCCAAAGATAGGGTCATTATTTGGAGGAAGCTTCATTTAGTTGTTTTAAACTTTTTATTGAAATATCGATGAACAATTTAAATGCATGTTATGGTGGTACTACTAAGGATTTTAATGGTTATCTTATTGCTACTTTTGTATATTCTAGTAATGCTTACACTTCCATTAAACTTGAGATTGAAGCTCTTTTATTTAGTCTTCAGTTTTGTATTTCTTTAATTATTACTAATATCTAGATCAATGTAGACGCTTTGCTTTTGATTAATTATATTATGGGGGATTCTTTTTCAAATCCTACTAATTTTTATATGTTAAGAGATATTAGGTTTTGGCTTTCTTGCATAACCTTTAATATTTCTCATATTTTAAGGGAAGGCGATGCGATTGATGATTCCCTTGCTAATATTGGGTGTAACTTAAATGGATTTATTGAATTTAATGAGTTCTCTTCCTAGAGAGATGAGAGGGCTGGTTAGATTTGATCGGTCTAGTCAACCCTATATTCATTTTACATAGGGTCTGCTTCCTTTGCCTTTATCTATTTGGCTAATTTATGGTCTTGATATGGGTACCTTTATTTATGTGCTTAGTTAGTTTTTGAAAATTTATTTTAGTTTATGATTTCTTATTTGATTATTATGTTAACCTTTCTATGACTGACCCTTTTTCAATATTGGATTTAGATTTATTGCCCTACTGACCAGGCGGGACTCGATGTCTAGAAATGACTACAAACTATTGGATACAAGGGATAGGTTTGATATTAACCATTGACTCCTTTATTTCTCATCTGATCATACTCTAGCTCTTACTAGATTATGTGGTTAGGTGGATATTTTGGAAGGTTATCTTCTCATTATCGTCAATCTAAGTTGGGTTTTTCTTGGTTGTTATATTTTGGTGGATTATTCCTATGTTATTTATAAGTTGTTAATATGGTCCCTTAATCAGTTTGAGGAATTTACTTTTAATAGGTTCTTTATTATTTGGTGGTATGATATGAACCTTTTTATCAGGTTTGTGGTTGGCTGTATTTCTCTTATTTTTGTTCCCTTGTCTAACAAATCCTATCTATACTAGAGATGTATCAAATTTGAGCAGTAGGTGTTTATAAATTATAATGATTATCCGTCAATTTCATTCCTATGCCAAATTAAATGGAATAATACCCATAGTGATCACTCGGTTAATTACACAAGGGGACAGATTACTAGTTCTAATATATTTGTTACCAACATTTTTTTTCCTTTCCTCTTTTATACAAGAGGTTTTTTCATTTTGTTATGAAGGAGCCTTGCTATCTGGATATATCTGATCTTAGGCATTTTTTTTATTCTATTTATCTTATGGTCGTTACTTTTGAGGTACTTATAATTTAGGTGTTAATTGTGAGTTGGGGTCTTTTCTTATTATTCATGTTATGCTGGAGTTGGTTCTTGACTTGGTGCTCCTGATGAAAACAATATGAAAAGCTTTATTATTTTGATTTTTCTTTTCTTGACCTTGAGGTGTGTTGGGTTTATTTTTGGTCCTCCTGTAGGCTTTGGGGTGCGTGGTCTTTTGGGATCGAGTACTATAGATTGATTTGTTTCCTTTTTGTATGCACTATGAGTTGGATCTTTTATCTATCGGCTATTCCTGACGGCTAGGTTATTTTTTCTTGGTTGTTACTGCGGAGTCTTGATTCTAGGCACTATTTTCCTAACACCTTATCTTTGGATAGTTATTTCTCATCATTTCTTGTTTTGGTTATATGGGTCCTTCATTACTCCATTTCTCATTGTTACGTCTAGGTTCCAGGCACTATTTTGCCAACACCTTATCTTTACTTCTTATGACTCTTTTGTAATTCAATCAGTATTGTAGAGCTCTTAATATCTATATAGGTATTGTATGGGATCAATTTTTTCTTAATTGTAGGTGTTGTTTGGCTCATATTCTCTATTTTGGTGATCATTCTTCTTGTTATTTTGCATTTAATTTAGACACTTCTCTTTATATTTCTATAAAATTTTATGCAATAGTTTTTTTATTCTTGTAGTCTATTTGTTTTTCAAGTTAGTTTACTTCTTGTTGTGGTTAATATTTTTTATTGAAAGATTGTGCTCAATGTTCTCATAAGTATCATTGTTTTGTGGATGCTGACCTATGGCCTCCCTAAAATGTTACTAGGTCATTCTATATTTTGGTTTAATGGAGATCTTTGACACGTAAGATTTCTTTTGATTTGTTTTGTGGCTCGTTGGAGGATTAGAGAGCAAAGATTCTCCTTAAGGACCATGTAATTTCCTTTCTTTATTTAACACTTAGGCCCCTCTGCAAGTTTTTAAAAGAGAGAGAGAGAGAGAGAGAGAGAGAGAGAGAAAGAGAGAGAGAGAGAGAGAGAGTAATAAATCATTAAAGAAATTAAAAATATATATAACATAAAGTGTAACCATCATTAAATTATTATAATAGTTAACAAAAAATAAAAGTCCAACAAAAAATCCCTTAAAATAAAAATTATCAATGCATAATGAAAATTCAATAATTATACAAGTAAATAATTAAAAATGAACTAAAATTTAAAATGTCTCCAAACTTTTAGGGATCTTACATTAGGTCATTCCTAACCTATGGTGAATATTACATGATGATTAGAGCTGATTTGGAACAAAAAAAAAATTACCAAATCCTTAAGTAAATAAACTAATTAGTAAAGATTGAAATTACAATGCTAAAAAAATCCTAAAAATACACACTCAATTGGATTCAACTCTAAATAAAATATAATTTAATAAAAATTTCAAACTAATTAAATTGCAACTTAACATGAAAAATCATTCATTCAACTTCAATAAATTAATATTAGAGAAATAAAATAATAATTAGATAAAATTCTAAAATTCAAAACTAAATAAATAAAATAAAAAAATAAAAGAAATTAAATTAGAATTAAATCATTTAATTAAATCAAATCTAAGTAATAAGTCATACTCAATTAAGTTAAATTAAATGAAACAATCAAATGAACTAAAAAATAAATAAACATTAAATTTGTAATTAATTAAATTAATTGAAATGTTTTGTGCATTTGGTTTATTCATTGAAAAGAAGTGAAATCATCCATTTTGAAGGCTAGGGCTTATTTATTAATGACTTCAGTGTATATTGAAGTTGTTAATTAACACTCTTTTTAAAACCTAAAGTAAATAAAATAAAATTAATTTAAGAATAAAGGCTTTATATGTTTGCTTTATTCTTTACAATGTTTTTTTTTTTTTTTTTTTTTTTTTTTAAATTTTTTTTTTTTTTTTTTTTTTTTGCAGAAAATGCATAAATTTGCATTAGAATAAAAAAGATAACCTAATACAAACTATTAGAAAGAACTAAATGATCCTTTTTTAACAACAAAAGGATCTTATTTAAAAAGTAATTTGTTACTTTAAACTTATTATAATTGTATTGAAATCCACTAACTCCTACTTTGAAACTGTTGAGATGCAGGGGATACCAAAATATAAGACAACCAGAAGGTTGATTAGTATCCCAGAGTTCCCATCCAGTTAGAGAATAAGAATTAGTAAAAATCTCATAAACAATTAGGAAAAATTTAAAATAACAAATTAAACTAAGAAAAAGGAAATGAAATCTAAAATTAAAATTACATTTCAATAATAAATTCCAAAAGTTTGATATAATTATATCAAACTTTAAGATCAAATTCTCTAACTTCAAAAATAACTCTGTATTGTTGCTATCAACCGAAGAATCAAACTTCATATTAGTGGGCTAAGAGGGAAGAAGAACCTTTCCCACCGTTCTTCTCTTTGTGATCAGTTATCTTCCTTCTAGGTAGATCTTTCATCAGACCCAAAGTTTAAAGTTCTTTGAATAAGACATGCTTTGATCTAGAGGAACCATTCTTAAAATTTTTTTTATCTTTTTTAAGAATAGTATTTTTGAAATTCAAGCTAATAGCTGATGGGGGAGAGGAAGAATAATGGAATGTAGTATGAGAATTACCAATTCCATTATATTCAGCCGTCAAGGTAGTTGTGGATAAATCAGTTTTGACTCCCTGAATTTTAGTAAAAAAAGGAGAAACGGGTGTCTTTGAAGGTTGACCATCCTCTATTTCAGCAACCAAATTCTTTGTATTTGTTGGAGAGGAGACCGGTTTTAGAAATAGAGGATGCTCAACCAGGATGCTGAAAAGTCTAACAAATTTGAGATTTTATCAACCGAATTCTATATCTGAGATTTTAAAAATCGGTGAATCAGCTTTCTTCTTAACTTCTGATTTTTCAAAATTTAAATTTTGAATATCTAGAATTTCAGTATTTTTAGTTCCAATTTCAATAATTTCTTCTAACAAATTTTCTTCCATATTATCCACCTCAGCTAAAGCATTGAAAGTATTTGTTAATAAAACAGAATCCCGTGAATCATGTTGGATAGGTTTGATTTTCAAATTCTGTTTAACAACCACTTCGTCTTCTTCCTGAATTTTAGCAACTTCTTCATTTAGAAGAATGAAATCTGCATCTTCAGCTTGATCTATCTTCTAATTTAAACCATTCCCGTATGCCAACGTTTGAGTAATACCGTCTGGTTCACTAGGAAGACATGATCCAGATTTTACTGCAGCTGAAATACCCTTGGCATTGAATTGGTTTTTCAATGATTTCTTTTTGTTTTTGAATTTCACTTGCATCCAAGGGCCATAAGGATTAATGCTATGGTTTGAGATGGATGGAATCTCTTCCACATTAGGACAAACTGATTCAATATGTCCTATTCTTCCACATTTGTAACAAAGTGAAGATAGATTTTCTTATTCAAATTTTTTAAAAAATCTACCATACAACCCTTCAACCCATATTCCAATAGGAAGTTTAGAGTTCAAATTAACTCAGATGCATGCTCTAGCAAATTCTCTTCTTCCCCACCTGAACATATTGCCTTCTAATAGTAATGGAGTTCCAATCCTAGAGACAATTCTAGTGATATTGGATTCATCCCAGTAGTGAAGGGGTAGGTGAGGAAGACGAACCCAAATTGGGGAACAAACCCCCTCCAATGAACTAGGAGAGAATTTAGAAGTCCATTTGTGTAAACCAATTGCAAAACCTCCTACAAACCAAGGTACTCCATTGAGGACTTCTTCCATGGCTTCATGAGATTGAAATGAACATAATAGCCAATCTAGACCAAGTAGGGTTATATGAAATCCTCCATAATTCTTCCATTATTTTCTCAGTTCAATAGAACATTTAGAGAAAGGAACATTTTTTGCAAGGATTTTAACCACCAAAGATTTGTTCAAAACTTGCATATTGGATTTCTCTTTCTCAATATCCAGTTGAACCACATTAGAATCTTCACACTTATCAAGATTTTTATTCCAAGTGATTTTAATGTGTGGTTTTTTGATCCACACATTAGAATTATCTGAATTTAAAGAAGAATTAGGAATCTTGATGTTGAGGTCAATATCCTTGTTGTTCTTCAAAATATCAACAAATGTACTCTTTGAAGAAGAGGCTTCTTTTTCATTAGCAGCAAACAAAGAATTTTATAAAGGAGATGAAGGTAAATTATAAGAAATTACCTCTTTTCCTTTACTAAAATCCAACAATGGCTTGTGATTTGTCAACAAACCTCCTTCTTTGATCACAAGAGGAGTTTCTAAAATGCAAAAATTGTGAGGGGAGATGCGTTTGAAGGAGAATCTACCTTTTGAATCCAACATTATTGGACTCGCGGTAGATAGAACGGCTTTGGTGTTTTGATCATCCTTGGATGATCGGTCACCTTCAACCATCTCCAATTCCAGCACCCGAAATCTTCAAGTTGATCTTCCAATTCCTTCCTTAGTTTGTGGAGCTTCTCTCTCTTCCTTGGATGGCCCTCCGTTGACCCTATTCTGTATTATTCTTTACAATGTGACAAATACATTCGTTTAGAATCCCAATTGGGATAATTAATTAACATGGTTATTTTAAAATTAAACAAAAAATCATAAATAAAATGTAAATCGTTAAAACCTTAAACTTTAAATTATACCCTTTGACCTATAAAACATTAATTAAACCTATAGATAACTCAATCACTAATAAATTTAGAATGTATCAAAGCCACACAGCCTAGTACACAATGGAATTGATTGTTAGGATAACTAACTCTAATCTAGGTTAGATAGCATTGAGATGTTTGTGTTTACATTTTTGCACATTAAAATGGTTAGATACTATTATGTTGGATGTGTGATGATGTCAGTGCTTACTTTATGATGTGTCTATGATGATGCATAGATTTTACGCACTACTTGTATACTAACCCCAGCACTTGTAGAGTCTTTTTCATTCAAGCTAAATATAAATTTTTATAGAGTTATAAAATGTAATATGATGTGAAAGTCTAAAATATGTTGTTTATATATAATAAAAGAAGTCCAAAATAATGTTTCTTTTATAAAGATCATTTCTTTTAGAATTCTTTATTGTCATATTCATACATAAAGCTTGAAGACATGGAAAAGAAAAATTACCTTGTATAGACCTGCATCATTTTAAATGTATAGAAATCTAAGCTTATAATTGAAAGAGCTAGGCCACGTTTAATTTATTAAAGGCCTTATTTCCTATATTATGTCATACTTTCCACGGACACTTTCTTTACTTACATCTTTATATACACTGAATGATTGCCTGCCTGCATATGTTTGTAAAGAAGAAATGACATTCTTCTTTCCTATGTTTCTTTGCATTACATGTACTTTTTCTTGGACATACACGTTAGGTTCCTAGGACTTTATGTTCTTTATACTTTAAAAAACCAACAACTTTAACATTTTATATTAATGGCATGTATGTTTACTTTTATTTTTACTAAGTTCAAAAAATGACACACAGAAGCTTATGGCAAGCAAAAAAAAAATCAATGTAAAGAGTTGAGTCTGCTATTCCTTATGGTATCGAGCCATTATGCTACCAAAACTTTATAAAAATTTAGAGTTATGGTAGAACTTATTTTTATTTACATTAGCTTGGTTTATTTAAACCTCTAACATATTTCAAACCCAAATTAAAATTTTGAACTTAAATTAATTCTTTATTAAATTAATGGCCTATCTATCTCATTTTTATTAAAACTGAAATCACATTTTTTTTTTCAAAAGCACATAGGTGGTTTGCTAACTATCCGCTCCAAGAAATCTTACATCTAGTTTGCATTTTTTCATAATTCCTACACTTTCTTTTGGGAGTATAATCTATCCATATAATAAGTTATCAGCTTATGCTCCTTTAAATCATTAAAGCTAAATTATAGTATATGTTAGAGTGTTTTTGGTATTCCATAATATTAAAGCACTCTTTAACTTTAATATAGTTAATTTAGAAATAAGTTCTCTTGCTTTGATCTATTCCCTATGATAAAAATCCCTTATTCAAAACCTTTCCTTCAATCATTGTATATAAATGAAGATTTAGTAACCACTTTAATTGAGAGTTTTCTTAGGAGCTTCTCCTAAGATGTAATTAATTATAAATGCTTTCCTTAATGAGGAACCTTAAACCCTAAGTAAAAAAATAAATCCTAGTTTATCTCTCTTAAGTAGGGGAAAGTCTCAAGGTGTAGACAAATCTAAATCTTTATGCTAATTAATTATGTTTACAAAATGATAATTTAATACCATTTTATCTTTCATGATATTAGGATATATATTTTGTTGAGATTGATTATAAAAATTATATAATATATTTATATTCTTAAATTAATAGAAAAACCCCATTTCTCTCTTTCAGGACTATAGCTTCTTTTCTATGCAAATATAATTATAAGAATATGAAGTGCAAATTTAGAGGTAATATATTTTCTCACTTTGATATTTTGGGACTAGACTTCATGGGTCTTTTTGTTCAATCTTAGGGATGCATTAAATTTTTATAGTAGTTGACTTCATCTCCAAGTTTATAAAATGTTAACACCTAAAAATTTTGCTCAAGTTGTAATTAAATCTTTTAAGAAAAATATATTTTCTATATTTAAAGCATCTAGAGTCATCATTAGTGATGCTGGTAGTTATTTCAATAATAAGAGAGAAGATAATTTAATTTTAAATATTAAATGAAACATAGGGTAACAACTGCTTATCATCCCCAAACTAGTGTCTAACTTATACAAGTAATAAGAATATAAAGATGATTTAGAGAAAATTATGAGTCCAAATAGAATGGATTGTGTTATAAGATTAGATGATGCACTCAGGGCTTACAAGCTTGCTTATAAAACAAAAAATGAAATGTCACACTATAATTTAATTTTTTTGAAAAGCTTGCCACTTACCTTAAATTAGAGTATAATGTTTACTAGGCAATGAAAGAATCAAATTATAAACTTAATGGTGCGAAAGAGAAAAGATTAATCTAGTTGAATGAATTGGAAGAATTTTGAAATTATTCATAAGATAAGATAAATTATATAACAAGAAAATTATAATTAGCCTAATTATAAGATCATTAATAAATAATTTGAACCAAGATAAGAAGTGTTATTGTATAATTTAAGTTGACATTATTTTTTAGGGAAGAAAAAATCCAAGTTATTAAGACCATTTATAATTATTAAAGCGTGTCTATATGGAGCTGTGGATATTAATGATAGTAAAACCACACAAAATTTCAAAGTTAATGGTCAGAGACTAAAACCATATATAGGAGAAGAAGTAGATCACATAGGATTTCAAAGGAGTTGACTTTTCTTGGATAGGAATTTGGCATAGTTTGGTTGAATATTATAAACTTAGAACATCTTGGGAAGCAACCCAATTGATCATCTTGTATTGTTATTAAGCGATTGTGAGTATATGTGAGCTTTAAAATCAATTTGGTTTGTATTATTTTAGGTTATAGGGATGTTATGTGTGTGTTTTAGTTTTTATCTTATGTGTTTGGAGCTTAAATGGAAATTTTAGTTTAGAATAACACTATTGGTACAAGAGCACAATAATGTTGTCACAATTATAAAATTAATTAGTTTGTTTTGATCACATTGAAGTGCTGAAGGAAAACAACAACATAGTACCAAATTGTCTCATATATTGATGCAATACCATATATGCAATATTGTGGTATTAAGTTCTCAAATAATTTAGAGATGGAATCCCTTTGAGTATTTCCAATTATTATCATAAACATCAATAACACCAATAGTGTTGAAATCTAGTATCCCTAGTATGTGATTTTCATGAAGAGAAGTAGTATTGATTAAATTTTTATCTTTTATCATTGAATATTCAAGATATTTCTTTTATCTAAGAGCACTAACATTAAATGTAAAACATATAGTGTTCAAATCTACTAGAAGCTCAAAAATGGGTAGAATAGTTATATTAAGTAAATAAAGGATGTATTTTCATTTTTTCTTTTTTTTTTTTAATTTCTTGATTATGGTTACTTAAGAGTGCACATAATTGGGTGATTATACACACACATATAGGGGAAGTGAAAAAGTTTAAGTGGAATTTGAAAGTTCGTTCGGGATGTTAAGCCCTATGAACTTAGTCCCAAGCTAACCAAGAGGGGGGGTGAATTGGTATTTAAAAAATTCTTAAGACAAAGAAAGAAAATCACAAACCAAATCACACATGAAAATAGGTTTGCAACAGAATTTATTTATTCTAAGGGTACTATACGATCAGTGATAGAAAGAAGGCTTAACAGCTAATTAAAAATTTGGTTTCAATAAACTAATTATATTGTATGACCTAGATCATATTATAAAATTTTTATAATCTATAAACCCTAGCTGATAGATAAATTAAATAATATTTTTGAAAAATTAATTTTTAACTAATCTTACTTAATATTCTATTCTTACTATACAAAATTTTTAAACTTTACATAAATTAATTACCATAATTGTCAATCAAATCATGGTTTTAATTAATGATAGATGATTATGTTGTATAATCGTAAACATGTCGTACGATTAACAGAGATGAAATTTGGTCATCTGAAATATTATTCCAAATAAATTAATTATTTTTAAACTAATCGTATAGCATGATATTTATATTGTATTGGAGAAAAAAGAGCTCAGGTTCTCTACCTTCTCAAGGAGGGAGAAAAAATGAGATAAGGTTTAATGCCATCACCGGGAGGGTGTCATAATGTTTGACACTCTACTGCATCAAGTTTGGTGAAAATGAGTCCTTAAGGGCTTCTCCACCTTGCTGTCAGAGCAAAAGGAGAGTCGCTTAGTGTTAGTGCAATACTTAGAGTGGAGGACTCTACGGAGTGGATGATCAAGAGAGTGGATATAGGTCAAGGCTGACCAAACCACTATAAAAATCTCTGGTGTATTTTTTTCCTTTTTGTACTTTTATTCTTCCTACATTTTATATCTATTATAACTGCTTGAGAATATCGATGATTATCACTTCATTTCATAAATCAAAACATCATTATAGTTAAATCAATATTTCTAATAAACATGTTTGCTTCTGTAATTAGTTAGAATTTGGTATTTTCAACTTCTTAAAACTTTTTCAATATATTATCATACTTATTTTAAAGTAGGAAAATTTCTAAAAATTACTAATTCACTCTCATTTTAATGAGCCTCAGGCTAGTTCCTTATGTTTTAATAACCATCATGAACTTTCAAGTGGTATCATAACAGGTTTTAAAAAAAAAATGTTTTTGAAAACTTTTAAGAAATGATCAAAGGCTCATTTTGGTAATCATAATAGCAGAGGGTTATTTGATAACCTATCCACCGCAATTTTAAAATATTTTCTTTTGATTTCTATAAATATGCATGTGTATTTTTGTATAATCCATTAAATATAAAAGTTGGCATATTATTCAAATTGCCGATTCACTTCCATCGCATATAGTTAATGGTGTTAGATATGCTATTCTTTTTACTAAATGGAGTTTTGAGGATAGGAAACTTGCACAATTAAATGCTAAATATTTGAATTGTTTCTTTTGTGCTTAAAAATTCGGAGTCTATATGCGAGTTTCTCAATGCACTATATGGAAGGAGATTTAGGATAGGTTATATATCACTTATGAGGGAACTAGTGAATTTAAAAAGTCTAGGAAAATTATTCTACTATATAACTATAAACTCTTTCACATGAAACCTAGCAAGACTATATCTAAATTGTATACTAGGCTCACATAGATAGTGATATCCTGACAAGCACTAGGTAGAGAAATGTCAAATTATAAAAAAAATAATAAGATTCCATACTATTAACCTAGTTTTTATGATGCCAATATAAATCAATTATTGAATCTAAAGACTTGATAGTTTATTCCATTCAAAATTTTCTTGGGTTACTCATTGCCTGCAAGCAATGAGTGAGTCAAAGGCAAAGTGATGCATGAGAGAAGTGTTTGAATAGTTGTATAACACTAAAAGCGAAAAAAATTTAACAATGATAATTATATAGTGGAAGATAACGACATCTCCTTAATGGAATGATAGTTCAAGAGTTTTTTGAAAAGAAAATAGTGGACTCAACAAGAAGAAGGAGAGAACTATAGTATTAAAAGAAATAATTTAGACAGTGACAATTTTGTACCAAAGGAGAATGACGACATTGCCTTAATGACATGACAGTTCAAGTGTTTTTTGAAATGAAAATAATGATGTCATTAAGTCAATGGGAGCAAAGGTAAAAGTAACAAAAATATTAATGAATATTCTGACATAATTTTCTTCAAGTATAGGAAACCAGGCCACCTCCGAGCTAGCTACCCCAACCTGAAGACTCACCCAATCAAAGAGAAGGCTGAAGAGAAACTAAAGTTTAAGAGGGGAAAGTAAAGGATGGAGAAAGCTTTTTGGGCTGACTATGCTTTTGAATCATCAGAAGTAGAAGTAGAAGAGGATGTAACAAACCTATGCCTTATGGATAATGATAATCTTGATCAATTAGACCAAGATGAGGTATGTCAACAATCTTATGATAAATTACAAGTAGTTTTTTAAGAAAATCAAGACACGTATAGGATGTTAAAGAAGATACATGCTAGTATCAATACAAAATTCTTTAATTTACAAAAGCAGCATGCTAGTTTAACTATCAAGCACTCTACTTTAAATACAAATCATATGACTTTATTAGATGAATTTTATACATTAAATAAGAAGCGTACTAACTGATCTAATGCTCACAATTCCTTGAAAAAATCTCATATTAAACTAGAAAATTCATTTCAGGAATTAGAAAAACTTGCATCTCAACTAGATTGCAGTAAGTATGCATTAATACTTGAAGTGGCATGCTATGAAAATACTAATGAATTGTTATCTTTTTGTATTGGCTGAATTGTTATCTTTTCTCACTGAATATTCTATATATCTTTTTATCTATGTTCAATAACGTTATAGGTAAAACATACATTGCTCAAATCTACTGGAAGCTTAATAATGTTAGAATGGGAATGTCAAGTAAAAAAGTATAAATATTTTTTTCTATTTCTTGAGTCTGGTCAATTATTGTGTATGTAATTGGGTGACCGTGCACATACACAGGGAAAGTAAAAATTTTTAAAATGAAATTTTTTTTACTTATCATAACGTATGACCTAAAATTATACTGTATAAGTGGTGATAGAAATAAGGGCTTAACAACTAATTAAAAACAAGTTTTTTGTAAACTAATCATATTGTACGATCTAGATCATATTGTATGATTTATTATGGTCTATAAACTCAAGCCGCCAAATAAATTAGGTAAGATTTTTAAAAAAATTATTTTGAACTAACTGTAATGTACGATTAAATTCATACTATACAAAATTTTAAAAATCATACTTAAATTAACCCCAATAATTAGCCAATTATATCATGGTTTAATTAATGATAGAAGATCATAATGTAAGATCTTGATCATACCGTAAAATTGGTAGAGACATCAAAATTTTTCATCCAAAAGATTGTACCAAATATAACCATGATTTTTCAACTAGTAATCATAGAGAATAATATTCATGTCTTAATATACAACTGACTTGAAATCTACTAATCATACTGCACGATGAGAGCAGTACAGAATTATTGACAGTGTCAATTTCTAATCATCCTGTACGAATATAGAAAATCAAACATATTATACAAGATGATCTTTGGATTCTACTATACGATGTGTTCAAAAAAATTAAATGGCTCTTTTTTGAATGACTATTTAGATCATACTAGATGAGTTTAGTTTATGAACTTATCATACTATATGAACTATAAACATATTGTATAAACAGTGATGGCTAACTTAAATTATTAGGGTTTCTTAAAGCCTATTATTAAGATTTATTTTTAAGAAACTCTAAGAAAGAAGAGAGGAATGTTTGACTGGTGGGGATAATTTAAGAGTGAAGCTTGTGAGAGAGATCTAGGGTTTGAGACAAAGGTGATGGTGAGGTTGAGAGGCTTCTAAATCAAGTCCTTGAGGTGCAATGGCTTCTTCAAGATGGAGGAAAAGAAGTTGAGATTCGCTACCTTCTTCAGGAGGGAGAAAAATGAGTCAAGGTCTGCTACCATCATTAAGAAAATGACATCGCTTCCGACACTCCATTGTATCATCATTGGTAAAAGTGAGTCTATAAGAGATTCTCTGCCTTGCAGTGGGAGCAAAATAAGAGTCACTTAGTGTTAGTGTAACACTGGAAGAGTTGAACTCTAGGGAGTGAAAGTAGGTCAAGGTTGACCGAACCACTATAATAATTTTGGGTTTGTTTTTTTCTTTTCACATTTTTATTTTTCTTGCATTTTTTTTCTATTACAACTTCTTGAGAAAATTGGTGATTATTTCTTCATTTCATAAATCAAAGTTTCATCATAGTTAAATTAATATTTTTTATATACTCGTTTGCTTCCACAATCAATTAAAATTTAATATTTTGAATTTCTAAAAATCTTTTCAAAAATATTCTCATCATTATTTTTATGTTAAGGAAAATTCTTAAAATTACCAATTCACTCCTTATCCTGGTGATCCTTAGGCTAGTTCCTTAAGGTTTATCAACCTTAATGAACTTTCAAACAGTAGAATAAGTAAGAGGGGATGAGGATGAGGACGAGAACGAGGGTGAGAAGTAGGGAATGTCCGTTCTTATTGTTTTAATTTCTTCTATTTTTTTAGTTTTTTTATCTTATTATAGCTTTATTTTATTTTTACTTATTGTAATTAAATGTAGTTTTGGACAAAATGGATGAAAATGAAACCATATTTCCTTTCCTTGAATTTCATGTGTATAAATTCTTGTCTTCATTGCACTTATTACAGTTATATAGTTGTGTTACCTTGATTTTGAAATTTTGAAATTTAAAAAATTAAGATAATTAAGTATTTGATAGTACACACATTTAAAACTTTACCTGATAAAATAATTAATAATAATAATAATTAAATTTATTTAAAATTAGTACTTCATAATAAATTAAATTCCTAAATACACTTAAGCACCTCACTACTTAAAAGGCTCAATTGGTATAAAAATTAATATGAATATACTATTTAAATTTATTTTAAATCATTTAATAAGTAATTAAAAAATTATAAGACCAATAATGAGTTTTAGATAAAATAAAAAGTGGATGCAATAGATAGGAAATTAAAATTAATTTTAAAGTATTTATCAATTGGAAAAGTTAAGTAAAATAATAACATGATAAAAAAAGGTTCATTTTTGGACAATTAAAGATTGGTGCATGGAATATGATGGCTAGCCTAAAAAAAACATGGAGGCAATAGAAATGTATTTAAAATCGTTATAGTGTACTTAGCCTATTAAAAAGAAAAATAAATAACAAGTTAAAAAAAAAAAAAAAAAACTAAACATTGGATTATCAAAAATTGGCACTTGTAATATCTAGACCCATGTATACCCTTCTAAATGAAAATATTTGAATCATCATACTTAAAGAAATCTTACAAATTAAACTAAAAAATAACTAAATAAGTAAACTCCATTAAATCCAAATATCATTAACCATAAGTGAGTTAGTAGAATTTTTACTTACACTTGGGAGTTTAATTTTAAAAAAAATGTATTCATTAAAAGTTAATTAATGGTCTATTATAAAGTGTTTTATTAGAAAATTTTATAACTATGTATTGTTTAAATACTTAGATCTGTAATTTTATAATTTTGAAATATTATAATTTTACAAAAGAAAATTTTGAATTAAGTACAATATAGGTAATAACTTTATGTTTGAAAGAATTTGATAAGAAAATTATATAACAATCAACATTTATTACAATGAAAATTATTAATAATCCTATCTTTTTATGCAAGAAATAATTTAAAATTCTCAAAATTGAAGCAAAGACATAGCGCCATAGATTAAGAGCTGAATAGCTATATTTTTCTCCCAATGCTACAGTGACACCATAATAGAACCATAGTTGAAGATGTCCTTGATGAATGCTAGAGAGCTTAATGCTGAGGCTAAAAGTATATGAGGGTGTTTAAACCCTAAAGAACTTTCCCAAGACTAACCAAGAGGGGGTGAATTGATTGTTTTAAAATTCTTAAAGTAAAATATAATTTTTTTTTCCTTTTTGAATATTTTAAAACAAAACAATATAATTACCCTTAATACGAAAGAAAAATAATTTTCACGATAACAATACAATCAAATTTTTTAAACACAGAACAAAACACAAAAAAGTGCAAAAATAAATGTGTGGTAAAAGTAATAAGAGAGAACACAACAAATTTTATAGTGGTTCAGTTAAATCTGACCTACGTCCACTCCTAGGAGACTCCCTCTCCAAGTATTGCACTAAACTCAAGTTACTCTCCTTTTGCTCCAACAGTAAGGCAAAGAAGCCCTTACAAAAGTTTTCCACTGAAACGGTGATGTAGAGAACCTTGAATCTTTTTACTCCCTCCTAGAGTAGGCAAAGAACCTAAAAATCCTTTTTCACTCTCCTAGTGAAGGCAAAGAACCCAAATAATCCTTTTACTCCCTCCTAGAGTAGGCAGAGAACCTTGAAATCCTTTTACTCTCTCCTAGAGTAGGCAGATAACTTGGATCTGATGCTAATGAAGATCTCCCTCAGAGCCGCCAAGGAATGAGAAGAACAACTTCAAGAAGATGATGAACACCTTGCTTAGAGCAATCTTTATGAATCCCTAGCAACTCCCTCTCATAAGGATCTCTCTCCCTATCTCTCTCTCTCTCTCCCTCTCTCTCTCTCTCAAGCTCTCCCTCTTCCATATCTAAGCTCCCTCTTAGATCAACTCCATAATACACAAAATTATATCAAAGGAAAAATACATCAGCTTAACTAGAATAGCTCAAAAAAGCCCTAAATTTTAACTTGGCATAAAAAATTATCCTGGACAATAATAATATCCCTTTCAGCTAGGATAATCACATTTTCTCTATAAAATCAATACAAGTATTTGTATATATCATCTAGTATAATCCTATGATCATCAAGGATAATTAGTTTAAAAACTTTATTGATCATCCATTATGACATGGGATGATGGGTGGCGATATTTATATCATCCAGCAAATATCTCGGGATGTCCAGGACAATTCTCCTGGACTATTAGAGGAAAATCTTTGTTTTCATCTTGGATAATAAGGGATCATCCTATTAAATATACTTAATCATATTGTATGATCCTAGTGTATCATCCTCTATGATTTAATTAAATAATTTAACCATGATGACTTTCCTAATCACTCGATCAATTTAGGCATGATTGTCTTAAATCATCCAGGATTATGTATATTGTCTTGTGTAATTAGAAAAAAATTTAAATTTAAAAAATTACCGAAATTGTGATTGGTAAATGTTTGTCATCATATAAACTGATCATCCTGGACAATGGGTATCATCCAGTATTATTTTTTTAATTACTTGTAATTAGTACGGATGCCCTAATATGGGTTTTTATTTTTAACTGCTCATCCAGTATGATTTGAGATCATATTGTATGACTAGGTTAAAAATAGAAAAATAATGTAACTCACCAAATTTCTCTCCCTGAGAGTGTGTGTGCAAGGTTACTTAGTTTGGGATCCACCATATTCAGGATTTGACTAAAGAAAGATAAAAAATATATTGAATTGGATTTATAAGTAGACACAACCCTAATTTGCTTGATATTTAGCTAATTTTCATTGGACATGATCTTTATCGACCTAAAAGGTTACTAAGCAAGGAAAACACAATAGATATGTAGTAATAGTAGTGGTACAAAAATAATAATGCTTTTTATCATCAAAATTAAAGTATTGGATCTAGATATGTAACAATCTCCTCCTTTTTAATGATGACAAATATTGTTGATAAAAATTTTAGATCAAGTAAGAAAGATTTTTTTTAAAAATTTTAATTAAATAAAAATAAAAAGATACATAAATAAATTCTAAAGTAAATTCCATTAAAAGCAAACACAAATAACACACTCACAAAAATAAACAACTCACTACTCCCCCTTTTGACATCACAAAAAGAAGGAAATAAGAAAAACACTAAACAAAGCAAAATATAGAAAGAAAACCAGTACAAATATAGAAACAAACACTAACAAACTAGTATAATGTGGAACCCTATTCATGTGGAGGTGGTGGTGGTGGCTGCTAAAAGTATCGGTGAAAAGAAGCAAATTGCTCGCTAAACTAGGCCAAATCCTAGTCGTGCTGCTGTTGCTGGGCCACGTATGCCTCAAACCAAGCTACGTCCTGATTATGTTATTGCTACTAATTGATGATATAGGACTCAAATCTGGTTTCCCACTATTCAAACCGCAGAACCAGATGCACGATCTAGGAGTGTTGGAAGATAGGGACAGGTGCAAATATAGGTCCTTCCTATATTGTCATAGTCTCCACATCCACATGGTGACAATGAGTACTGTAAGGGATGTGGAAGGAGCTTTTTAGTTTAAAATAGGGGGGTGATCAGGTGGGGCCATATTATGAAGGTTATATTTGGATATAAGGATATAGGCAATGATGTATCCTAAGGCTAGATTTGGCTTTCTTTTGTAGCCGAGATCCCTAATGTTGGTTAGATGTTCAATTTATCAATTTAGAAGATTAGTGACATTAAAATCATGATGAGTCATTATGTAGCAGGTGGTGAGTGATAGACTGTGGGTAATATGAATCTAATTTCCAACTTTAGGAATAATTAAGGTGCAAAGAATGTACTGGATGGTTCGGTCATCTTTTCTTAAACTATTAGTTGTAGAGACATGAAATTGGGCAATGGTTTCTTTAAGAAGGGTATTTTCTTGGCCCTAGTTAAAGTCAATATTTGAAGTAAAATTATGAAGTTCCTCAATAGTAGTGGAAAGGTGGACAAATTTGTAAAAATCTTGATATATTATTTCAATATGGCATCGATTAACATAGGATTGAATTGCTATAAAATAAACATTTAGACAAAGACTAGAAAAAATTTTGAAAAGGAGTTCAAAATTAATGTGGAAAGCAAGAGTAAGAATGAATACAAGAGTGGTGCATGCAAATAGGTCAAGTGCCTGAAAAAAGCGAGGATTGATAGCAGTCCTAAAAGACCTGCCTGTGAAGGCATGAGATTATTTACCACCAACCTTAGTTAAAAATTGAAAGCATGAATAAGGGAGAAGGGAATTGAAAAGCTTGATGTTAAAAAAAAAAAAAAAACTTAAATTTGGGTTATTTATATAGGGTCAGGAATATCATCAAGGACAATAATGAGATCATCCAGGATGATCAGGCCCAATAATGTCGTCCATATGATCAGTCAAAAAAGTTGATCTTATCATCTATGATGATCAAATATTATACTGGATGATTAGACACAGAACAACCATCCTGAGGATTCATCATGTACTACCATTGAATAAAGGGATCATATAGGACGAACACGTGTATAATCAAGGATGATGTATAATAATGAATTGGCCAAACAAAATTTAAATTGTCCAACCATTTCTTCCTTGTGGATTGCCCAGTATGATGTAGGAATCATACGAGATAATCTCCAATAATTGATGTATATCAGCAGTTAGATGTGTTGTGATCAAAGAGTTGTATTTTTGTTCATATCGTACAGGATGATATATATCATCCTAGATAGTGTGAGCAAAACAAGAAAAATTTACATCATGTGTTCTTTAAGAAAACATAAAATAAAATAAAAAGATAAACCATCACAAAACTTAAATAAAAACCAATCATAAACTCAAAACCAAATGAATAATTTTTTTTAATCAATCAACTCTTAGTAAATGATAATTTTCCCTTGGGGGTGGATTTAAAAATAGTAAGAAATGAATTAACAATGATGAAAACTAGAAAGGGTAGAAAAAGGATATTTTTAACCTTAGCTCAAACTACATATAGGTTTGAATTATTTTTAAGAACAAATCTAATTTAGTAAAGAAATTAGAGAAGAAAAAAGATCTGTCCAAACTTTATTTAAAAAAAAAAATCTAGTTGACTAATATTGCAAAGCAATTAATCAAAATCATGATTATCAAAATTCAAGTGCTTGAGGATATGAAGTGGCACATGAATTCTTCTAATATTTAATGGTTTGAAAGAGAAGGAAACTTATTTTTTGTGGGCTCAATTTATGCCTCTTGTCAGTTATTTAGCACACTTTTTACATCTTTCAATTTTTTATACACTTTGTGTATCTTGTAATTATTTGGCAATCATTGTGCATCTTTTCAGCTTTCTTTTGGGCTCTTTTTTTGCCTCTTACCATTTTTGCAAACTGGCTTCCTTGCAAAACCTTTAAAAAATTCTAATTTATATAAATATCTTTAGGATACAAGAGAAGAACACCTCACTCTATAATTCAAGGAAGAGTAAACTTCAAAATAAAATCATATTCATATGATAAATGCAACAACCTGATTATGAAAATTTAAAGGGATTAAATGACTTCGAGTATTATTCAAATTAGATAGATTAATGTTGGAAGGAAAAAATAGATCTCAATATCCAAGTCCAACTTTTAATTTGAAATAGATTTTATTTCTAAGAGAAAATTATATCACTAAAGGAGTTAGAGGAAGAAAAACAATCATTGATGTTTCTTCCTTTAACTGACTTAACGAAGTCAATCACCACTTACTAATTTTTAAAATGAATAAGCAAGGGAAAAATGTCATTTAAAAAATTAATATTAATAGTGAATATTAATCTGATTCTTTTAAAATATTGAATGATAAATAACATAATAATGAAAATCATAAAATAGAAATACATAAATAGAAAATGGCATGCAAATAAAATAAAACAAAAATAGCATAAAATAGAAAGCAAAGTTTTAAGCATTAATATGTATTACACCTAATTTTTTTCTTAAGATGCTGAAAGTTTTAAAGGTTTGTGATTTTGTAAAACTATCAATAAGTTGGTTTGTAGCGGCTACATGGTGTGTCTCTATGTCTCCTTTGGTAACCTAGTCCCTAATATAGTGATGCCTTATGTCAATGTGTTTGGTCATGGAGCATTGGTTTGGGTTCTTTGAAATACAAATGGTACTAGTGTTATCACATAAGAATGAAATTTTGCCTACAGGTAATCCTAAATCAAGAATTTATTGGTTTAACTAAAGAATATGGGCCACACAACTTCCTAAGGCTATGTACTCAGGTTCAATAGTGGTCAGGGCACTAAGTTCTATTTTCTACTAGATTAAGAGACTTAAGGATTATTTTATGGATTAACATGTCTCAAATATACTTTTCTTATGAACTCGACATCCTACAAAATCTAAATCAGAATATCCTATAAATTTAGAAGAGGTGCTATTCCTAAGATACAAAATTCTTAAATCATGGGTCCCAAAGAAATATCAAAGAATTATCTTAATAGCAGTTAAGTGGGACTCATTTGGATCAGCCTGAAATCTATCGTAGAGACAAATACTCAATATGATATTAGGTCGACTAGCAGTCAAGTAAAGAAGTGAACCAATTGGTCCTCTATCTTTCTTTTGATCAACAAATTTTCTATTTAAATCCATGTCTAACTGAACCCTGGAAATCATGGAGTGTTTATTAGCATGGCTTTATCTATTTCATACTGTTTAAGGATGTCTTTAGTGTGTTTTGATTGACTAAGGAAAGTTCCATCATTTTTCTACCTTATTCTAAACCCCAAAAAGTAAGTTAGATCTCCCAATCATAGTCATCTTAAATTCTTTACTCATTATTTTTAAAAACTCATCACAAAGGCTTTTATCAGAAGATTAAAATAGAATATCATCAACATAAATTTGAAAATTTAATAATTCATCTCCTACCTTTTTTAGAAATAGGGTGGTGCATATGCTCCCCTTAACAAATGTTCTTTCTAATTAGAATGTGCTTAGTCTTTCATACCATGCCCAAGGTGCTTATTTAAGTTGATATAATACCTTTTTTAACTTGAACACATGATTAAAAAAATGGGAAATTTTAAATCCTTGGGGTTGTTACATATACATAGGGCTGCAAGCAAACCAAACGTTCGGCGTGTTACTTATTGTTCGGTTCAATTAAAGCTCATTTGCGATAGTTTAATTAACTAAACAAACAAACTTGAACAATATTTTAAATTCTTGATTCTTAGATAAACAAACTTGAACACTAATGTGTTCAGCTCATTTATGTTCGCGAACAACATCATTTCAAGTTCGTGAACAAGCTCGACATTAAGCTTGATAAGAAGCTCAATAAAAGCTCGATTCATGTTCGATTTTGAACTCGTGAATAAGCTCGATAAAAATAATTAATTTTTTACTATAGAATTAATAAATATAAATAATCATTACCTTTGTTACATAGACAATTGCTTTTATTATAAATGTATTTGTTCATAGATATGTTCATGAACATGTTTGTTTGATAGTTAAAAAAATTCATTAAATATGTTCGCGAACAAGCTCGATAAACACTAAACGAATGAACATGAACTGAACATGAACCAATCATGAACACTCCTTAATTTAAATGAACCAAACATGAACACAAATGCTAAAGCTCGAACAAACATGAACCAAACTTAAACAATCTTATATTAAATGAACACAAACATGAACACTCACATACTCGGCTCGGCTCAGTTCGTTTGCAGCCCTACATATACACATCTTCTTTTATCACCCCATTCAGACAGTCACTTTTTATCCATTTGGTACAATTTGAATCACTTAAAATAACCAAAGGTTAGTAGCACCCTAATGTCTTATAATCTAGCTACATGGGCAAAGGTCTCCATAAAATTAATCCTTTTAATTTAATTATACACCTTAGGCACTAATCTTCCTTATTCCTCACAACTACTCCATAATCATTTATTTCTTTTTTAAACAACATTTAATTCCAACCACATTCTGGTCCTTAGGTTTTTTAACTAGCTCCCAAACATCCTTCCTTACAAATTGATTCAGTTCTTCTTACATGGCTTCGATTCCTAATTCATCAGATAAGGCATGATTTAGGTTGGTGGGTTAAATCATTAAAATGAAGGTAGACTAGTTTACCTCTTTCCTAAGTCTATGCCTAGTTCTTACACCTTGACATGGGTCTCCTAAGATTAGTTCTTGAGGATGACTTGAATAATATCTAAATTCTTTAGGCAATGTATTTTCTAGTTCTATCCTTTCCTTGAGATTTGCAAAATCTAATCCTTGGGTAAATTCTATAGCCTCCTCTTCTTGTACCCTAAACCCTCTAAAATTATTAGATTCATCAAAAGTAATATGAGTAGACTCCTTAAAAAATAGTGTTCTTTTGTTGAAGACTCCATAGGATTTCTCAACATTTGAGTACCCTAGGAACACTCCATCATATTTTGGGTTAAAATTTCCTAGTTGAGACTTCTCGTTATAATGAATAAACACTTTTCATCCAAATACATGGTAGTAAGAGAGGTTGGGTGATCTACCTTTCAAAATTTCATAGAGTGTCTCATTCAGTTTGGATCTAACATTCACTCTATTCAGAACATAATAGGTTATATTCACCACTTCTTCCCCATAAGTATTTTAGAAGTAAGTACTCAACTAATTTGGATCTAGCAACATCTACTAGGTTCCTATCCTTTATTTCACCTATCCCGTTTTTCTAAGGGGTCCTAGAAGTTGAAAAGTTGTAGTCTATCCCTAGCTCCATGCAAAAGTTTTAAATTTCTTATTCTCAATTTCCCCACCATGGTCACTATGAATGGTTAAAACTTCACAAACTAACTTCCTCTGAATCCAAGTGAAAAAAGATCTAAATTCCTCAAATGATTCACTATTATGAGAAAGAAATCTAACCCAAGTAAAGCTCAACTAATCATCAATAATCAAATATCCCAAGACTTTCCCTCCTAATATTGCAGTGCTGATAGGTCCAAAGAGATCCATGTGAAGGACTTCTAAGGATTTGCTAGAGATAATGTCTTTGATTGAGTGGAAGGAGGATTTAACTCATTTCCTAACTAACGAACATCACACAGGTGGTCCTTAGTGAACTGTAGTTTAGGAATTCCACCACTAAGTCATTTTAGGTGATCTTCCTATGGTTTTTTTAATCTTGCATGACATAATCTCCTATGTCATAATAATTATTTATTAGCAAATAGTTTTAAGCAATGAGAAGTGTCATATTTAATGCAATTTAGATCAAGTATATAGATGTTGTTGATCCTTTTTTCATGCAAAAAATAATATTATTATTCAAGCTTATTATATAACTAGTGGACATAAATTTCAAATTGAAGCCTTTATAATATAGCTGGCTGATGCTGAGCAAGTTATGTTTCATGCCATTTACCCGTAAAACATTTTTATTGATGAAATTTTTAGAGTTACTAATTTTACTTGACCCCACCACTCTCCTAGTTGTATTATATCCTAGTTTTACCTTACCTGCTTCCCTGGCCTCTAGCAATATGAATTAATTTGTATCTCCAGTCATATACCTTAAACATCTACTATCTAAGTACCATATGCTTTCACAAGGCCTTTTGTGAGATCACACCGACAAAATCATCAAATGTTAGATTTGGGAATATAAATAGCTTTGGATCCCATCTTATGGAAAGAAGAATGAAATGCATGCAGGTTATGTTGTAAGTTTTAAAATTTAGCTCTCCACACTCAGTGTGTACTATGGTGAATAGTGCAAGTATAGGAGATATGTCCTAGCATGACACAAGAAAAACATCTAACACCAAGAAAAGGGTTTACTAATCTATTTAGGTAATGGTGTGTCTTCCTAGGTTTAAATGATGCTACTGATAACATGGATTATGAAACTCTTTAAGTGTAGGAGATTTTTTATTTTCTTTAAAAGCAGTTAATTTAGCTTCCAAAACCTTATTTGTATGTTTAAGAATTAAATTTTATATTTTCAATACATGCTCATTACTATCTAAGTTAGATAAAATAATACATATGCTTTTATTTGCATTTTCTAATTCAACATGTAATAATTTCAAGAAATCATGTTCTTTAGTTAAATCAAGATGTTTTTCATTTAAGGAGTCAAGTTCATCTAATAAAGCCATGTGATTGCTATCTTGAGTGGAACGATATTTAATTAGAATTTCATACTCTTTCTACATATCTACAAAATCAACTTTGAGGTGAACATGTAAATTTTTTATCTTCCTATATGAGTATTTAATTTTCTTAGAAACTTCAAGTAATTAATCATCAGTAATCTCACATATCTTTTCTTGATCAGATTGATCAAAATGATCATCAGCCATTAATCACAGGTTGGTTACCTCCTCTTATGCTTCAATTTTAGAGGAGTTATATGTCGAGTCAGCCTAGAAAGCCTTCTGGATCCTTTTCTTATCCTTCTTGAACTTAGGCTTTTCTTCATCCTTCTCCTTGATTGGGTGAGTTTTCAAAGTTGGGTAATCAGATTTCAGATGCCCTAGCTTCCTGCATTCAAAACAAACACAACTATGGAAACCTTAGAATTCCTATTATTCTTATTCCTTTTGATGATGCTTTTATTTTTTCCTTAAGAAGTTCTTGATTTTCCTAGTTATTAAAATAGTGTAATCATTTTTAGAATCAGAAGAGTCAGTGTCAGAATCATTATCCTTCAAGGAAACAATTTTCTTCTTTTTCTTCTCACCTGTATTAAGTTGTCCTTGGTTCACTCCTTACTCATAAGCAATTAGTGATCCAAGTAAGTTATTATTTGAATAAACATTTTAATCCTTATATGATTAAGTTCTTGTATATTTTCCATAAAACTAAGAATGTAAACATCTCATAATTTTGTTGAGTTTTCAAAGTTTGTAAGTTCTCTTCCTAAAGCATGCAGGGATGCAATAATTTGAGTAAACCTAGTATAAATCTCAAAATTTTATTTGGTAGGTTTCATGTAAAAAAGTTCATAATCATGCAAATGGATATTCGGAGTGGATTTTTTAACTTCGTTTGAACCTTTATATGTTATGCATAGTTTGTTCCAAATTTCCTTTCAAGTTGAACAAGTGGAAACATACATATAATCTTCAGATTTTAAGGCACAGAAAAAATATTTCAAACACCTAGCATTTAGTTATGAAAGATCTCTATCAACAGTAGTTCAATTAACAAAAAGAATTTCAATTTTTTGCCATTTACTATTTTAAAAGTTGCATAATAACCTTCCATAGCAAGCATCCACATACAATAATCAATTGAATCTAAAAGGTGGACATGCAAGTTTTTTAAAAATCAAAATGTATATTATAAAATAGAGGTGGTCTAGTGATTGAATAGCCTTCTGCAGTGTTACATTACCAAAATTTTCCAAAGGACTAATTTCAAAGGTTTTTTAAAACTTGATTTTACAAATCCCACTCTGATACCACTTGAAAGTTCATGAGGGACATAAAATCCTAAAGAACTAGTCCCAAGGCAAACCTAGAGGGGGTGTATTGGTAGTTTTAAAAATTCTTTAAAAAAAAAAAGAAACCTTTTTATCCATTTTGAATATTTTAAAATAAAAAAACACAAAAACCCTTGATATAAAAGAAACATAATTTTCATGATAATTGAAAGTGCTCTGATGACACTAGAAAGTTCGTTAGGGATGTTAAGCCCTTATGAACTATTCCCAAGGCTAAAAAAGCAGGGTATGAATTGGTATTTAAAAAAATATTTCGATCAAAATATAATCTTAAAACAAAAACCAATATTCACCATAAAAATTAAAGTACGAAAAGTAAATATGGAAGCAGTAATAAAGAACACATAAATTTAAAGTCGTTAGGTCAACACGACCTACATCCACTACCCGGAGGTGCCCTCCGAGTATTGCAATAAACTCAGTATCTCACCTTTTATCCCCACAGCAAGGCGAAGAAGACTATACAAAACTCCTTTCCCCAAACCCAGGTGAGGTAGAGAACCCAACTCCTTTAGCTGCCTCCAGAAGCAAGAAGAGAACCCAACTCCTTTTGCTTCCTCCTAAAGCAAACAGAGAACTTAACTCCTTTTGCTTCCTCCAGAAGCAGGTAGAGAGCCCAACTCTTTTTGCTTCCTCATGAAGCAGGTCGAGAACCTTGAACAGATGCTAAAGTTTACCTCTTTACAACCCCCAAGGAACTAAGGATGATGACTGGAGAAGATGACGATAGATCCTTGCTTGGAACAAGCTTTGTGAACTCTCTCACAAACTCTCCCTCACAAGATTCTTTCTCTCTCTCCCTCTACTCTTGGCTCTCTCAGATTAGAACAACAGCAAAAGATGTTCTAAAGAGTACAACAAAAGCTCTTAAATAGAAGAGTTTCGGACTAGCTCTTATTTTATATAAATCGACATTATCATCCAGGATGATATTGATATCATCTTGGCCGATCAACATATATTTCGCTCAATTATCCTAGTCAGTTTGGGATGATAAGAAGATTTTGGGTCATATCATCCAGCCCAATATAATATCATCCTATATGATTAGTATAATTCCTTTAATATCGTCCAGATAATTGCTCTGACATAATATGATGCAAAAATAGCTTGATCGTTTAGGCCGATCTAACAATCATCCTGGCTATTAGATCAAATCTAAGCGAAATTGTCTAGAATATCACCCTGAAGAGAAGCTGGCTGATGTCAATCATCAAAGAGATCATCTTGGATGATCCTACAATCATCCCAGCATGTGATCATACAATCAAACGTTAATTACTTTCCTTAATTACCAAATTAATTTAGACATAATTATGTTGCATCATCCAGGACGATGTCTAAAAATAAAGAATACATAAATAGATCTGGCTACTAATTCTTTTTTATTTGAGCCTATCATCCCAACCAATATGGTATCATCCAGGATGATGTGCTTAATGACGGCTGCCTTAACCAGGATGCCCTAATTAGGGTTTCTATTTTTAGCTGTTCATTCATGATGATTTTTGGATCATCCCAGATGATGTGATCAAAATAGAGAACTCTAATCAATAGATAGAAATTTTCTCCCATGTATTTTTATGCAGGGTTACTTAGCATCAGGAATCACTCGGTTTGTAATAAACTCAAGAAAAATTACAAACTTACTTGGACCTAATCTACCCAATCTTGAGCTGGCTTAAGTTGCACTCGATCTTATGGACCTGAAAAGTTAGGAGGTAAGGCAGTCGTAGAAAATCATGAATGTTTGCTATCATCAAAATTCTAATCCATAAAATTAGTTTTGCAATAATCTCCCCATTTTTTATGAAGGCAAACCAAAAAATAATCTAAGCAATTTAATAACAGTTTTAAAGAAATAGTGGAAGAAACAAACGCAATTTTAACTATCCAATAGCAAAATCAAAGAAAACAGCACAACTACTCCCCCTTTTGACATCACAAAAAGGAGGAGGAAAGTAAAATAGAAATAAGGCAGAGACTAAAAACATATACAAACTAAAAAAAAATGAAGAAGATAAGACCATAAAAAAAAAAGGTTTTTTTTTAAATCAAAGCTTGAATATGATAAGTTTTTTATATGATTGAATTAAAAATTTGTAAGAATCGTTGAGTTAACATCATTGAAATCCAAAAAAAAATGGTAAAACAACCGATCCTATTTGCCTTAACTCAAAATTCTCCCCAGGGAAACTGTCTTTTGAAAACAATGATCTAAATCATAAAAATCAATTGGATAAGAAAAAGAAATCTGTTCGAAACTTGGTTTTAGAAAAATATTTTATGCAATAATATATCAAAGTAATTAATTACAATCATGAAATCTGAAATCAAGCCTTTGAAAAATATCAAGTGACACATGAATTCTTCTAAGATTTAAAAATTTTGAAAGGGAAGAAGCTTAGTTTTGGTGGGCTCATTTTATGCCTCTTGATAATTTGATTTCCGCTCTTTACGCATCTGATTTTTTATACACTTTGTGTATATTTTTTGGCGTCATTACGCATCTTTTGATTTATCCATCATTGGCCACTTTTTTTTATTTTTATTTTCCAAGCTAGATCCCTTTTTCAAAATTCTTATGAATTCTCAGTTGTGATTATATCTTTCATATATTAGAGAAGAAAAACTCTAACATAAGGAAGAATGAATCACAAAATAGAATTAAAAAATAAAATGATAAATTCAATGACAAGATTATAAAAATTTGAAGGAAAAATAAAGAATTTGAATATTATATATATAAAATAGATTACTCTAGCAAGATTGAAAATATCTCAATTTCAAAATTCATTTGTTAATATGAGATAGATTTTTGTTTAGAAAAGAAAATTCCACCACTAAAAGAAGTTAGAGAGTAGGAAATAATCAACGGTGTTTTCCCCCTTTAACTTATTTAGAGATGTTAATCTTTGACTTACAAATTTCCAAAAACAAAAATAAGGAATAAGATATCAATTCAGCAATGATTAAAAAAAATCATATAAAAAAAGCAACAAACAAAAACAGAAAAAAAAATAAACAATGAGAAACTATAGAAATAAAATAATAGAAAAAAATAGAAAATAGATCAGAAATCAGTAAGAATCAAGTTTATACATTTATGTCAATAACACCCAATCTGGTCCTTAAAAATGTTGAATGTGTCGAAGGCCAGTGGTTTAGTAAAGATGTCAGTTAGTTTATCCGCAGATGTCATATGGTGTAACTCAATGTCTCCTTTGGTAATATGGTCTATAATAAAGTGATGCCTTATGTCATTATGCTTGGACCTTAAATGTTGGGTAGGATTTTTAGAAATACAAATGGCACTAGTATTGTCACAAAAGATTGAAATTGTGCTTACAAGTAATCAAAAATCTAGAACTTGTTACTTCAACCAAAGGACTACAAAGAACTTGGGCCACACAACTTCCTAAGGCAATATACTCAGCTTCAACAGTGGAAAGTGTAATAGAGTTTTGCGTCCTACTAGAACAGGAGACTAAAGACTATCCTATGAATTGACAAGTTCTAAAAGTGCTTTTTCTATGCACCTTATAACCTGCAAAATCAGAATTAAAATATCCAATAATCTCAAAAGAAGTGTTGTGCCTAGGATACTAGATTCCTAAGTTTTAGGTTCCTAAGATGTATCTAAAAATTCTCTTAACTACAGTTAGGTGGGATTCTTTAGGATCAGCTTGAAATCTAGCACAGAGACAAATACTAAACATTATATCAGGTCAGCTAATAGACAGGTAAAGTAAAGATCAAATCATCCCTCTATACTTCTTTTGATCAACAGACTTTCCATTTGGGTCCTTATCCAACTAAACACTAGAGGTTATGGGAGTATTAATTGGCTTGATTTTATCTATTTCATACTTCTTCAAGATGTCCTCTATATACTTTGATTGATTTAGAAATATTCCATCATCTAATTGTCTTATGCTAAATTCTAAAAAGTAGGACAACTCTCCTATCATAATCATCTCAAACTCCTTGCTCATTATTTTAGAAAAATCATCACATAGCCTTTTATCAGAAGATCCAAATAGTATATCATCGTCATAGATCTAAAAAATGAAAATGAGTAAATCATCTCCTACTTTTCTCAGAAAGAGGGTGGTGTCTACACTCCCCGTAACAAACTCCCTCTCTGGTAACAATACGCTAAGCCTCTCATACCAAACTCTGGGTGCCTGCTTTAATATTTATAAGGCCTTTTTTAATTTGAAAATATGATTTGAAAATTAAGAACTCTCATAACCTGGGGGTTTCTCTACAAAAATATCCTCTTTCATTACCCCATTAAAAAGGCACTCTTAATGTCCATTTGGAAAAGCTTAAATCCCTTATAATAGGCAAAGGCTAGTAACACCTTATTGGTTTCCAATCAAGCTACAAGGGCAAAGGTCTCCTCAAAATCAATCCCTTCTATTTGGTTGTACCCCTTAGCCACTAATCTTGCCTTATTCCTAACCACCACACTAGAATCATTCATTTTATTATTCCTAACCACCACACCAGAATCATTCATTTTATTCTTAAAGACCCATTTGGTTCCAACTACACTTTGTCCCTTTGGTCTTTCTACAAGCTCTCAAACATCATTCCTAACAAATTGGTTTAACTCCTCTTGTATGGCTAAGATCCAAAATTCATCAGAACGGGCTTGATTGATGTTGGTGGATTTAGAAATTAAGATAAGGCAGAGTGGTTCACTTCCTTCCTAAGTTCATGCCTAGTCATAATACTTTTAGAAGGGTCTCCTAAGATCAGTTCTTTAGGATGACTCAAAGAATATCTCCAATCTCTAGGTATGGTGGGTGCAGGTTCAACCCTTTCCTCCATATCAACATTTTCTACTCCTTGGGTAATCTCACCTACTCCTTTAGTGTTTTGGAGCTCTACCCTCTTCTCCAAATTTTCAACTCTACGGTATTCTCTCTAACTTCATCTTCCTCCTCAACTCTAGACTTCTTAGGGTCAGATTCATCAAATACTATATGAGTTGTCTTCTCCACCACTAATGTCCTCTTATTAAACATCCTAAAGGATTTCCCCACACTTGAATATCCTAAGAACACTCCTTCATCATATTTTAGGCCAAATTTTTCTAAGTGTGACTTCCATTGTTATGAATGAAAACCTTACAACTAAAGACATGGAGATGGGAAATATTGGGTGTCCTACCCTTAAGTACTTATAGGGTATCTTATCAAGTTTGTCTCTAATATTTATCCTATTCAACACATAATAAGCTGTATTTACCACTTCATCCCAAAGTATTTTGGAAGTGAATACTCAGCAAGCATGGCTCTAATGGCTTCAACTAAGGTCTGATTCTTCCTTTCAGCTACCCCGTTCTGCTGAGGGGTCCTACGAGCTGAGAAGTTGTGACTAATCCCCTTATCCTCACAGAAGTCTCCAAATCTCTCATTTTCAAACTCTCCCCAATGGTCGCTATGGATGATCAAAATCTCACAACCTAAATTTTTTTGGATCCAAATGAAGAAGGATCTAAACTCATCAAAAGACTAATTCTTATGTGATAGAAATCTAATCCAAGTAAACCTAGAGTAGTCATCGATAATCACAAAACCATAAACTTTTCCTCCTAAGCTGGTTGTGCTAATGGGTACAAACAAATCCATGTGAGGAACTTCTAAAGGTCTAGGGTGTTAATGTTTTTAATGGAGTGAAAAGATGAATGAACTTGCTTTCCTAGTTGGCAGGCATCATATAGGTGGTCTTTTGAGAATTTAAGTTTGGGTGTACCTCTAACTAGGTCTTTTTGGGTCACTCTCCTAAGGGTTTTCATACTACATGACATAATCTCCTGTGCCACAACCATGAATCATAAATAGTAATTTAAGCAAAATGAAGCAGTACTTTTAATATTATTTAAGTCATGCATGTAAATATTATTGATCTGCATTCCCTGCAAAATAGTATTGTTATTTAAGCTTATAATTCAAGTATTATCCAAAAAATTTATTATAAAGCCCTTATCGCAAAGCTGACTGATGCTTAGCAAGTTGTTTTTTAGTCCATCTATAAGCAAAACATTTTCAAACAAAAGGTTCTTGGAGTTTCAAATTATACCAGCACCCACTACCTTCCTGGTGGTGTTGTCTCCAAGAGTAACTGTGCCTCCTATCCTGATCTCCAGCAAAATGAATTGATTGTCATCTCTAATCATGTGTCATGAGGATTCTCTGTCTAGGTACCATGTGGTCTCAAGAGGCCTTTAGTGAAAGAAAGCCTGCAAAATCATCAAATGTTAGATTTAGAAACCCAAACAGGTTTGGGTCCCATCTTATGAAAAGAAGAATACAATGCATGTGTGTTATGCTGTGAATCATGTAATTTCGATCTCCAAACCCAATGTGTACTACGGTAAATAGTGCAAGTGTGTTCAATATGTCCTAACATGCCACATGAAAAACATCTAATACCAGAAAAAGGATTTACTAATCTACTTAGGTGGTGAGGCTTCCTTTTAAAGTTATGCGTTGCAGGCAATGATGATTTATTATTTTCAAAAACTTTGAGATTTGCTAATTTCTTAAACTTCTTTTCTAAGTCAGCTTGGGATGACTTTAAAGAATCATATCCATGAGATAATTCAGTATGCTATTTGTTTAATGCATCAAACTCATCAAGTAATGACATGTGATATCTATCAATTGTAGAATGATCTTTAAGGAGAATTTCATGCTCTTTTTGTAAATTTAAAAACTCCAATTTCAAGCTAGCATGCATTTTCTTAAGTTTTTTAAATGAAACATGAATTTTCTCACATATTTTAAGTAGTTGATAATAGGTTGGTTGGCATACCTCTACTTGGTCAGACTATTCAAGATGTTTATCGGCCATTAAACACAATTTTATTGTTTCCTCCTCTGCTTCAGTCTCAGAGCAATCAGATCCAGAATATGCCTACAATGCTTTTTGGTACTACTTCTTATAATTCCAATATTTGGGTTTCTCCTCACCCTTCTCCTTACTTGGGTGTTCCTTAAGTATAGGACAATCAGCTTTAAAATGTCCAAGCTTCCTTCATTCAAAATAAACAACACCAAAAGAGCTTATATAATTTTTGTTATCCTTACCACTTTTCCATTTCTGATGGTCTTTATGCTTCTTCCTTAGAAAGCTTTTGAATTGCCTAGTGATGAAGTCAACATCATCATTTTTAGATCCAAAAGAATCAGTGTCCGTGTTGTTGGCTTTAAGTGCCATAGTTTTCTCCTTCTTTTTCTCACCTTCATTAAGATTTCTTTGATTCACCCCTTGCTCGTAAGCAATTAGTTATCCAAGTAAGTTATCAATCAAATAAGTATTCAAATGTTTATATTCAATAATTGCAGTGATCTTAGCATCAAAAGAAGAAGAAAATCATCTCAAAATTTTATTAACCCTTTCAAAATTAGTTAACTCTCTTCCTAAAGCATGTAATGAGGTGACAATTTGAGTAAACCTTGTATACATGTCAGAAATTGATTCAAAAGGTTTCATACGAAAAAGTTTGTAGTCATGCAATAAAATATTCAACCTAGATTATTTAACTTTGTTAGTTCCTTCATAAGTTACACACAATCTATCCCAAATTTCCTTACCAGTAGCACAAGTTGAAACACACATATAATCTTCAGATTTCAAAGCACAAAAAAAAAATAGTTTAATCATTTTTCATTAAGTTGTGCTAAATCTCTTTCATCAAAAGTCCATTCAGTAAAAAGAATTTCAATTTTAATGCCATTAAGTTCAAGAGAAGGTGGTGTATAACCTTCTTTAACAAGTATCCACATACGATAATGAAGCGATTATAAAAATGTAGACATGCGAGTTTTCAAAAAATTAAAAGGATTATTATCAAATAAAGGTGGACGTGTAATAGAATATCCTTCTGTTGTATTATGATTACCAAAGTTAGCCATGAATCAAAATTCAAAAAGTTTTCAAACTTAATTTGATAAATCCCGCTCTGATACCACTTGAAAGTGCTCTTATGGCACTAGAAAGTTCGTTAGGATGTTAAGCCCTTATGAAGTAGTCCCAAGGCTAACTAAGAGGGGAGTGAATTGGCATTTTAAAAAATATTTTGATCAAAAAACAATTTTAAAACAAAAACCAAGATTCACCATAGAAATCAAAGTGCAAAATTTAGATGCAAAAGCAGTAATAAAGAACACATAAATTTATAGTGGTTCGATCAACATGACCTATGTCCACTTCCCTGAGGCGCCCTTCGAGTATTGTACTATACTCAGTGTCTCTCCTTTTGCCCCCATAGTAAAGAAGAGAAGCTTATACAAATCTCCTTTCTACCAACCCAGGTGAGGCAGAGAACACAACTCCATTTGCTTCCCCTAGAAGTAGGTAGAGAACCCAACTCTTTTTGCTTCCTCCTGAAGCAGGAAGATAACCCAACTCCTTTTGCTTACTCCTAAAGTAGGTAGAGAACCCAACTCCTTTTTCTTACTCCTAAACCAGGTAGAGAACCTTGATCAGATACTGAAATTTACCTCTCCAGAACCCCCAAGGAACTAAGGATGATGACTAGAGAAGATGACTACAAATTCTTACTTGGAGCAACCTTTATGAACTCCTTCATAAACTCCCCCTTACAAGATCCTCTCTCTCTCTCTCCTTTGCTCTCCCTCTCCTCTTGGCTCTCTCAGGTTAGAATAATAGCAAAAGATGTTATAAAGGGTACAATAAGAGCTCTTAAATAGAAGAGTTTCATAATAACTCTTATTTTATATAAACTAACATTATCGTCTGGGATGATATGGATATCATCCTGGCCAATCAGCGAAAATTTTGCTCAATCAGCCCGGTCGTTTTGGGATGATCAGAAGATTTTTGGTCATATCGTCTAGGACGATATAATATCATCCTATACAATTAGTACAATTCCTTGAATATCATCCAGACAATCGCTCTGACAAAATGTTTAGACGATGCAAAAATAGCTTGATCATCAAGGATGAACTAACGATCGTCCTGGCCGATTAGTTCAAATCTGAAGGAAATCATCCAAAACATCACCATGAATAGGAGCTGGCCATTGTCAATCATCCAAGAGATCATCCCGGACAATTCTGCAATCGTCCCAACTGATGTGATAATGCAATCAAACTTTAATTGCTTTCCTTAATTACCAGATTAATTTAGGAATAATTATGCTGCATCATCCAGGACGATGTCCTAGATGATGTTCAAAAATAAAGAATACCTAAATAAATCTGGTGTTTAATTCTTTTTTGTTTGAATATCATCCAGGATGATGTGCTTAATGATAGCTGCCTTAACCAAGATGTCCTAATTAGGGTTTCTATTGTTAGCTTATCATCCAGGATAATTTTTGGATCATCCCAAAATGATGTGATCAAAATAGAGAACTCTAATCAATAAACAGAAATTTTCTCCCATGTTTGTGTGTGCAAGGTCACTTTGCATCAGGAACCACACCATTTATAATAGACTCAAAAAAGGAAAAATTACAAACTGACTCAGACCTAATATACCCAATCTTGAGATAGCTTGAGTTACACTCGATCTTATGGACCTAAAAAGTTAGTAGGTAAGGCATTCATAGAAAATAAAAAATGTTTGTTATCATTAAAATTTTAATCCATAAAATGAGATTAGCAACAATAAGATTACAATCATATTTTTCAGCCACAGAACAACACATAGAATAGTGCAAAAATAAAAGTGCAGTAAAAGTAATAAGAAAGAACACACAAAATTATATAGTGGTTCAATCAAATCTGAACTATGTCAACTCCTGGGAGACTCCCTTTCCAAGTACTATACTAAACTCTAGTGACTCTCCTTTAGTTCCCATAGCAAGGTGGAGAAGCCCTTAAAAAATCTTTCCACTGGCACGATGACGAAGAGAACTTTGAATCCTTTTACTCCAACCTAGAGTAGGCAAAGAACCTTAAAATCCTTTTTTACCCGCCTGGTGAAGGAAATGAACCTGGAGAATCCTTTTACTCCCTTCTATAGTAGGAAGAGAACCATGGAATCCTTTTACTCCCTCTTGAAGTAAGTAGAGAACCTAGATATAATATTTATGAAGATCTCACTCAAAACCACCAATGAACGAAAATAATAACTTTTATAAGATGATGAGCACCTTGCTTGGGGTAACCTTTATGAATCCCTCACAAATCCCCCTCATAATGATCTTTAACTCTCAAGTGCTCCCTCCTTGATCTGTAAGATCTCTTTTGGGTCAACTCCACAGCACAAACTAGATTATGTCAAAGGACAAGTACATGAGCTTAAATAAAAGAGCCCTAAAAAAGCCCTAATTTTTAACTTGGTGTCAAAGATCATCTAGGATGATCATAATGTCATCTTGTATAAGCAGTACAAAAAATCCCATTCAGCCAGGATGATCTCCTTTGCTCTATACGATAAATATAAGTATTTGAAAAGATCATCTAGTACGATTATATGATCATTTGAGATGATTAGTTCAAAATATTGTTTTGATCGTCTAGTACAACATCGGATGATGGATGGCAATATTTATATCATCTAGAAAATGTCTCTTGATATCCAGGATAATTCTCTTTGATGATTAGAAGAAAATCATGGTTTTCATAATGGACAATAGGGGAACGTCCTATGAAATATACTTGATCATCCTATATGATGCTAGTGGATAATCTTGCATGAACTTATTGAATAATTTAATTATGATTACTCCCCTAATCACCAAATTAAATTAGGTATGATTGTCTTAAATCGCCCTGTACGATCAGAAAAAATATTTGAAAATTAAAAAATTACCTAAATTATGATTGGTGGCTGCTTATCATCATCTAAATAAATTGTCTTAGATGATGGGGATCATCCAATATGATTAGTTTAATTACTTCTAATTAGTATAGATACCCTAATTCAAGTTTTTATTTTAACTAATCATCCAATACAATTTGAGATTATGCTCTATGATTAGTTCAAAAATAGAAAAATACTCTAACTCATCAAATTTCTCCCACTAAGTGTGTCTGTGCAAAGTTTCTTTGCTTAGGGTCTACCATATTAAAGATTTGACTAAAAGATAAATTACAAGTAGACTCAACCCTAATCTACCAGATCTTAAGCTGATTTGTATTGCAAGTTATCTTTGTGGACCTGTATGGTTAGTAAGTAGGGAAAAACAAAATAGACATGCAATAATAGTAGAGGTAAAGAAATAACAATGTTTGTTATCATCAAAATCATAGTTATTGGATCCAGAATTGAAATAGAGGCACTACCCAAGGAATGCTATAGTGCCAGATCAAGTGTATAGTGGAAAATAGCTCCAACACTGCGATGAAAGATAATTGGAAATGTTTGAATATAAGAACTAATAATATGAATTGTGAACTAACATGTTGATTTAATATGACATCAATGCTAGCTATTCAGTCTGACATTGCTAGTTTAGCTTTTTTGCAAATCTATAAATAGTAATCTTGTTGTTCTGGTAAAGGGATTAGTTATTTTGAGATATGTGAGAGGCTGCTCCTAGTGTATACTAGCCATGTGTTAATGTTATATTAATCTAGTACAAGTCTTTAAAAATGAGGAAGGAGTGTAAGGAGTCTATAATTATCTTGTGAAGGATTTCGTTGTCTTTTTTATCCTTACTCTTTCTATATACTCTTTTTTTATATATTGCAATGAAGTTATTTTTTATATTTACCTTTAATTTCTGGTTTATTTAGAATATTTTTCTAAGATTATGACAATTTAAAAAAACCATGTAAGGCATAGAGTAGATTTATAATTTTGTAAATTTCTTAATCCAATTTTTAAATCCACTATGGTTAATTTAGTTTATTTAGAACAAACTTTGGACTAGAAGAACAAATATATGATTTAAAAAAAAACTTTGTCATGCATAGACATATGGTGGTTAGGGTTATGAGATCTTAAGGAGATATTAAAACTAAATTGAAAAAAATCTTGGTTAATACTCCAACCATCTCGATACAGATGAGAAGTAATTATACTTTGATTTATAGTAAAAAGGAAGGTTTTAAATAAATACATATGTTCCTATAGATTTTTTTTTTTTGTTAAAACATGCAGAGGGGCCTACACATTAAATGAAAAAGCAATACAAAGTCCTTAAGAGGGACTATCAGTTCCCTAATGCTTAAAAGAGCTACAAAATGAAGTGAAAGAAAACCTACGAGCTGATAGTCCCCACTAAGCCAAAATACTAGAATACCTAATAACATGTTAATGATGCTATAGAAAAGCATCCAAAAAACAAAGTTGCTGATAAGAACATGAAGAACGATCTTTCTATAAAAATTCTTGATCACAACCATAAACCTCCGGAAAGTAAAAAAGGCTGTAAAACAAAAAACTAAAGCACAAAGAAATAGAGAAATATAAATGGAAATTGATTAACTTAAAAGTAGAATAATAGAAAAGGATATTACCCATATATAGCTTCCGAGCAAAAAACCTTGCATAGTTGAGTAAGAGATGCTCCCACCAATACAAAAAATCATGTGAAAAAATACCATAGTAAGGATCCAAGATATAACAACAATGCATAAAATAAAAATATAGGAAGATAAAGGAGTAGAACAAGCCATGTAATCTAATAAAGAACTCCAACCTAAACCACCACTTAAACCTAAATAAGGGTACAGGTTTAATGAGCTCGGGATAAAATTAAACTAGCATTCATCACTTGGGTAATCCAAATGCCACTCCATCCTACCACACATCCCAAACATCAACACGCTGACAAATAACTCAAAAGTGCAGCAAGACAAGCTCAGAGAAAGCAAAAACCCACACATAAACAAAGACAAACCTAGATAGAATAGCAAAACAACATAAAAGGAAAGTTGAGGGACATAACAATAACAAGCATAAATCATAAAAGAGCCCCATGCCAACACCAACAACCCACCCATAAATGACCCCTAAACCAATAATCAAACACAAGATACACCAAGCAAAGAAAAGCCCCTGACACCCTAGTAAACCACTAGAAACCACCCAACAACCCCATAATAGGGGAAAATCATAACAGAATCATTATAGCCCCAGTCCCACCATTACTCCCATAGATACCCACCGCCATAAAAATAGCCAAAACCAGGTTTCATTATAACACCTAGAGGTAGGAGAGCAACAACTTGGAAAACCTTTAATAATAGATTCAATGCAATCACAGCTCAAGCCCATAACCCCAAAATTCTCAGCTAGAAAGTGCAAAACCACATAAGAATTCCAACATGAATTCACAAACACCAGAATAATATAAAAGAAGAAATAAATTATAGCCATTAGCATAAGAAGGGAAATAGTAGGAAACAACCAAAAAATACAATAGAGTAAAATCAACCCCCACAAGGCATAGAGGCAAAGCCAGCACATACAACCTTCAATCCTTATAGCCATCCAGAAAGAAAAGAAGCACTACACAACAAAAATAAAAACTAACTCTTAGTAGCCCCCACCAAAGACCATCAAAAGCCCTCCAAAAATAGCCTAAAAACTCCATGATAGACGAAAAAATACCCCATATAAGCTTCGAAACCGCACCAGGACAACACCAAAAAAACCAGCCACCAAATGAAAATTAACAACACAGAATTCCCATAGGGCTCAACAAAAACTATCATAGTAAAGATCCAAAAGAAAACCAGGCCTAAAGCCCCAGATCTATCCCGAAACACCAGGAAAGAACCAACTAAGCAACACAACCAGCATGCGTCCACATAAAAGAAAAATAATAAGAGGGAATCCTATAAAGAGGCTAACCGCAAATGAACCAGATAATATAAAATGCATTGAATAAAGCAAATAAACCCCATGAACTCCAAAAAAAATAAACAAATTAACACCTTACATAAGGTATACCAATTTTATCCAATCTTCAGAGCCCTTTTAATGGGCTAGTTAAATTAGTAACCATAAAATAAGTGAAACAAACTAACTCACATCAAAAATTAGAAAGCCAATTAGCACAGGTATTACACTCCATATAAACATGAGAGAAGGAAACATTAAAAAAGACCATATATTATTTAACATCCCTAACCAGATAAAAAACTACAAGATTGTAGACCGAATCCTTAACATTATTAAGGCATTAAATACTATAATATAGTCAACCTTAATCCAAATGTCAGGAATATCAAGACATATACAAATTCTTAGCCCAGAAATAATAGAATTAAGCAAAGGCACATTACCATTCTGTAAAGGACTCGTGAAAGACATAATAATACTCCTTGACTGTCACTAATGATCCCACCACAACCCAAAATGGTACCTTTAGCAAAACCACCAACATTCAATTTATAATAGTTCATAGATGGTTTAACCTAATAACATACCTATGTTCAAAGATAGGGTGACCCTCATCCAACCTGAGGCCTAAATAAGCAAAAATAAAGTAGTAGTTCTTAAAGCTCTTGATAGAAAGTATATTAATAGAAAAAGGGCGCAAAATAATGACTTTCATATTTTTTATAATCCAATGATAGCTCATACTAATACCATTAAAAAGGGAGTTATTCGTATCCATCCATAAGTACCACAAAATAAGAGAAGGAATAATGTTTCTAATATGGCCTTTAGAGTTGGCAAACTAAGAATTAAGTAAAGTAATAATAAACAAATTAGCATTAAAGTTGTTTAATTTGAAAATATCATCAAAATAAATCCCTGTTTTAACAGCTAAAAGACCCAAAAAAAATATGATGCATATTCTCAACATGATAACAACATTGACATTAGGATGGTAAGATAAAACCTCATTTAATAAAGTTATCATTAGTAGGAATAAATATTTGTAAAATTAACCAAATAAAGATAGTAATAGTAAAAGGAATACTTTTATACAAGAACATGGAAAAAATATTCGTAACCTCATTCTTAGTTCTAAACACATGCCAAGCACCCTTTTATCTTAAAACCCCATCATTAAACAAATTACGTAATAAAAGATCTTTTGAATCCATTTTCATGGGAAGGTTTAGAATTTGTTGAATATTTAAATCAGGAATTAAATTAATAAGTTTATCATAATCCCAACATTTATCAGTAATGAAAAAATCTACCTTAACCACAGTAGTAGAAGAAGTATTAGTGATAGAATCAACAGATTGGTTACCCAACTAATGATCTTGCCAAAAGAAGATGTTCCGACCACCAAGCCCCTAGGAGAGGTGAGGCTCCACAACCTAATTAACCTTGCAAAGTCTCTAACAAACTTTAGAATCAACTTTATTAAAGGAGCAAGTAGTAGGATGCATCCCCACATAATGCTAGGAATACATGAACTTAGCCCAAAAGCTCACTTTAGTATGGAAGGTATACCATAACTTGAATGAAAAGGCATAGGCCAAATCAAAAATACACTTACACCCCATGCCACCCTCATTCAACACACCATAAAACTTGTCCCAAGAGGACCATATAATTTTGGAGTTGCTATTAGCCCCTTCTCAAAAAAATTTATTAATAATTTTATCAATTCTATTGCACACCATCTAAGTAGGTAGAAGAGTTTGAAAAAAAAAATAGGGAGAGAGCAAAGCACACTTTTAATCAGAGTAAGCTTATCACCAAAACTCAAAAAATTAGAATCCCAGGAAAAAAGCTTTTTATAAACTGAAATAATCAAATCATCAAAAAGAGAAGACTTTTTTCTACCTTTAAAAAGAGGGATCCCTAGATACTTAATAGGTAAGTGGCCTTGCACAAAACTATTGAGGATTTTGATAGCTACAACACAAGCATTAGGCACGTTATAGAAAGTAATGAAATAATATTTCTGCTTGTTCAAAGAAAGCCCACTAACAATTTCAAAAATTTTAAAGAAGTCCGGAAGTCCATTAATCTTATTAAGAGAAGCACTGGTAAAAATGATAAAATCAACATCAAAGCATAAATGAGAAATAGGAAAACCCCCTAAGGTTCTAAAATAGAGGCTTGGATGGTTCTCAAAGAGGTTGGAAATGCCTCTAGAAAGATACTCGGCCGTAATAATGAAATGGGCTGGAGACATAGGGTTACCGTGTCTCAAATTTTGAGATTATCGAAAAAAATAGAGCTTTTGCCATTAATAATAATGATAAAAAGAACTTTCAATACAATTTCTGATAAGATTGATAAAAATTGAATTAAAATCAAATTAAGTGTAAAATACTATAAAGAAAGTCCCAATTAATATTATCATAAGCCTTAAAAATATCATGTTTTAAGATAATATTGCTACCTCTCACCCTGTCATCCAGATCATGGAAAAATTCTTGAGCCAATAGGATATTATCAACGATAGCCTGACCCTTTAACAAATCCCATTTGATAGGGGGAGATAATTCTATGAAGAATATAAATTAAATGACTCATAATAATTATAGAAATTAACTTACTAAAAAAGGTGCAAAGACTAATAGGTTTAAAATCATTCCAAGTACTAACATCATTACTCTTGGGAATAAGAATAATAGAAGTAGAAGAAAAAAATTTAGGAATATCATGCCCAACAAAAAATTTCAAAATAATAGAGTAAAGATCATCACTAATATTATGCCACGCTTTCTGAAAGAATTTAGTACTAAACCCCTCCAGCCCAGCCACAGAATAACCATTCATGCCATGAACAATCTCTTTAACTTTAACAAACGAAGGGGGTTTAGAAAGGAAGTCAATATCCTCTTGAGAGATGAGATTGGAGATGATAGAGGGGTTATTAATATGCCCAGGGGAAAATCCTTATTGAGCCAATTTAATGCTGAATCGCTAACAAGGAAATCTCCTCAACATCCTCAGTAATAGAACTATCCTCACGGTTAATTTTATTAATGGAATTCTTGGAATTCTTCATCTTAATCCAAGCATGAAAATTCTCAGTGTTGTTATCACCTTCAACAAGATGCTTCACAACCGCTTTTTGTTTCCAAAAAACATTCTCCTAAGCTTGTAATTTAAATAAGCACTTAACCTCTCTAAGTAAAACAAAATTATCATCAGTAGGATACATTTGGGAGTTAAATTCAACAGAGTTAACTCTATCTCTGCATTTAAGATATTAGTAAGATATTTTTAAAAACATTGTGATTCCACCAATTAAGGATTTGATTTGGTCATTTCAATTTAAACCAAATTTTTTTCATGTCAAGAATAGAGTTATCATGGTGCAAAGGAGCAAACCTATTTTCCTGAACCACATCCAGAAAAGAGTCATGAAGTAAGCACATATTTTTGAAATCTAAAATGGGTCTAAAAATTCACATGCTTGGTCATAAGACCAATTAACAAAGGGAATTATCAAAAAGCATTCAGCTAAGATGCTCAATAGAAATAGAACTAAAAGAGTTAAGCCAGGTATATTAAATTAAATATGATCCAACCATTTCCATAAATGACCACTTTTCCAAGTGAAATTGTTACCAGAGAAGCCAATGTTAATTAAATTATAATCCATAATCATATTATTAAAATCCTCCATGGAATGATATATAGGACTAGAGCCCCCAATACACTCAGAGGGACTGGAAATAGTGTTAAAATCACCACCCACAAGCAAGGGAAAATTATAGATACTATGAAATCTAGTGAGTTACTCCTAAAGCACTTTTCTATTAATATAAGAAGATGCAACATAGATAAAAGATGCATAATAATTCAAATTCAAAACTTCACATTACAGTGCATGACTTAAGTAAAATCTCCAATAATGTCAAAACCGAATAAGATACTTCCAAAACACCTAAATTTTGCTAGTAAAATTCATAACAAAATTCTTAAAGCCTAAAAATTTAGCACTATTAAATAATTTAGAGACATTAATAAGAGGTTCAAGTAAAATAAGAATAGAAACATCAATAAGTATGACATATATTCTTAGCCTCAACTGAGAGGACAGGCAACCAATGCCCCTAACATTTCAAATAATTGAATTAAACATAAAAAATAGATCTAACAACTATGTTTCAAATGGGTGTTCTAATAAGATTGTAAACTAAAGTTCTTATTTTTCCTAACTTCCCTATTTTGAAATTTAATGTAGCTAGTGTCTTTATCATATTTAGCAAAACATTTAGCAAATAAATCAATATCCTTTATATTAGTAAAAGCATAATAATGATAATGAGAGTTAGTGGGAAGCTTATTATCCTTTTGCAAACCTTCCTCAAAATTAACACCATCCTCCACACTTTCTTTACTATTCAGACCAAGCTCTGCATTTTCTTCTATAACAAGAGCCAATTCACCTTCCTCCAAGGAATTTCCAATCCCCACATTCCCTTTGCTTTTCATGTCATTAGCAGCATTAATTTCCACCACATTGTCCTGATCATTCACAACAGATTGAAAGGAAACTTTATTAGTGCAATTATTATTAGTCATCAAAAACTCCATATCAGGTAATTTTTTTTATTAAGAACACATGGACTAGTAGTAATTAAAATAACATTACTTTGAGTAAAAGTGATGGAAAGCATTTGTTCATCCATATTTTCACACTTATTAATTAAGATGGTAGTATTGCTAACATTATTTCCCTCAGCAAAGAAAGGGACATCAACAATAACATGGGATGATTCAATATACACACTGAACGATTATATTAGTTCCTCATTATTGTCAAGTAAATTTGGTTTATCGCCTTCAACCTCAACACAATTTGGAATCACATGCTCATGATCAGCTGAAATGACAACATTTCCTTTCAGTTGTTTGGAGGGAACTTTATTTTTATAAAGATGAGGATGCAACCCAAAACATTCATTAACACCATGGACATGAATTTTATAATGAGAACAGAAGATATGTAAGTTTTTAAAATGAACTTTTTGGAAATAACCATTCAACTTTGATCCTATCCAAACTTCATTAGGTTCTTTCTTAGAAATATCAAGTTTAAATAAAAAATTGAGCCACTGATGGATGAAAGATAGAAGCAGTAGCTTGATCTGTTTGTTATGGTCTACCAAAAATAAATGCAAGACCAAATAAAATTTAGGTATTAAAAAATGAAGTTCAGATTCAAAAAAGAGATCCACATAGCAGAAATAGGAGATTCCTCCCTAACACCAAAATCTGGCATCCATTTGAGGAGACGCATTTGACAAGCTTGATTATAGTACAATTTCCTTGAAAAAATTTAACTATAATCAAGGTCATACATAATTTGAATAGCAACATTCCTCTAATCCAGCAAACCAACGTGAAAGGAGCCCAAAAGCTTAAAGTTAACAAATGTTTTTTGAATGACATCAAGTTTTGGACGACAAAGCAAGGATTTGCCAACTAGAGTTAAGGCAAAAGGCGCAGCCAGCTGAGAAACATCATCATTAAACATCAAAACTGGACAACCCTTGAAAAATGTTTAAACAAATTGAACTTTAGTCACAGAGGAAGTAGAGCCAGCTAAAATATCTTCAAATAACCTAGAACGACCATCAATAAATGAAGTGGATGATGGGTGAGATGAAGAAGTCATCATTTCACAAAGCTCAAACCACACAAAATAAAACCTCAAAAGAAAGCCATAGAAGGACTAAGTAAGAACCAGGGATAAAAAATGATGAAAAAACCACCAAAAAAACATGCTAGGAGATTGAAAGCAGAGCTCATGAACAGAAATCCTAAATTGCCCAGGAATCACAAGAGAGCATGGGGAGCTAATAGGATGATGCACCAAGAATTTAGATTATGTTCCTAGAGATCTTTCCCATATCCGATTAGAATAAGATAGGTTTTATTTTAATATGAAGTTATAGTTTATCCAAAAAGGTAAATCCTTATGTTTAGTTACATTTTAAGAGAGTTGAATCCCTTAAGAATACTCTAATTTAAAACAGTGATTAAAATTTTCTTAATTTTAATATTTTAAGATAAATCTTAGAAATTTAAAGTTTTTAAAGGTGATTAGTTCAAAATTTGAGAAGTTCTATTAGAAAACCTTAGAAACTTATGGAAATTAGTTGAATATATTCAAAATCATCATTGCATTTATTTAACCTCATTTGATTCTCTGATAGACTATTATTGACTTATGTTGATCTCATTTGTCCTATGTATCCTTTTGAATATGAAACCTTGATATGTATAAATAATATTGAATAACCCAATCCAAGACATATACTTCTATATTAGGCATTTAATAATCATTCATGATTATGCTTTGATCATATTGAACCTTATAATGGGCTAAGTTGACAACCATTGCACAAATTGACCACTAAAACCCCCTTGAACCCCAAACCCTAAATCCTCTTGGGAAGTTACCTAAACCTCAACGAACTGCATTCCAATAATTTTACCCTTTTGAACCCATCTGACCTTGAATGTGTGTCTTATGTTGGTGAGAATTTTCCTATTTATAGTTGCATGGCTTCTATGGTTTTGGACATTCCTGCTTCCTTTGTGGGTTTCATAAAAAATATTAATGTGCCTCTTTTTGATGTACCAATATCTGTTATTTCAAATGAGGCTTTGGTTGCTCAACTTGCTCAAAAATTAGGGGAAAATGTGGTGATGTGGAATGACTAGTAACATGATGATATTGAGGATGTTTTGGATTCTCAGGATAACTTAGATTTAAGTATTCTTTAAATTACTAATATTGGTGATTTAAAAATGTGTACCAAGCATAGAGTTTGTATATCGAGAAATAAATGAATTCTTATTTGGGATTTGGACCTAAATATGTTGTGGGTGTTTTCTTGGTTATTTTGGCTTATTTCTTTAGCATGCTACCATAGGTGGACCTTTCTAACCCATGTTGGTCAATTAGTGTTGTTTGTTTCTTTGTTGATGGTTGGCATGGAAGTGAGTTTATGGTTTTTTTTTTCGGACTATGATGAGTTTAACTTCTTACTCACCCCCTCGATGGCCATAGCTAATTGTGGCAACCTCGATGTTTACTCCATCTGGGTGCTCTTGGGTGGATAATCTTTAAGCATGATAAAGCCAATCTACAAATAAAAAGTAAAAAAAATTAAACAAATAGATATAATAATTAAATGTCCTCAATAACAATTGAAGCAATTTTAAAATTGAAAGTTGAACCCCAAAAAATATTACAGCTGAAAGTAATCTTCAAAAACTAATCACAAAGCTTTTTTTTTTTTTGAAGGAAGTGAAATTAACGATTTATTTTAAATTTCAATGATAATTATCTTGTAAACTCAAACCAAATTAGTCCTTTGAGCTTAATTTAAAGTTAATTAACGAATGTATCATTAACAACCCTGTTAATGCCACTCAAGAAAGATTGAAATATGCAAGCGAAGCATAATAACATCCCAAATCTAGTGGAGTAAAGTTTAACATTTTTAAACAGGTAGAAGACTTAATAATTCTTAAATAAGACCATCAGAGGTAGTACATGATCCAACTCTCATGGCCATGTACTATATGAGAGCTAGACTACATTTCCATCAATTCTTATAAAGAAATAAGCTCCATAACTAGTTTGCATTAATCGCTCATGTCTATCAGCAAACTTGAATTCTAACAATTAGCATAACTAACATCATGTTAATAGTTTCGTCCAATTGTTAACATGAAGTTTTCACGAGAAAGCAATTAGATGAAACCATTAATATGGTAAAGATAATTTAATTTACTCTTAGTGCATAGAAGTCAACATCCAAGTTTCACAGCTCCATTATCAAATAAGATATCATGAAGTAATAAGTTATTTCAATATATTGCTTGGAATTAATTAATAAGACAAGAAATCCTCGAGCTAAATAAGGAGATGGGAATAATAGTATAAACCATAAGCAATGCTTATAGCAGCATTCATCTTATTATAGAGAGCAGGAGTGACACGACCAATAGTTTTATATATCTCAATTGTATTGACAAGGGAGAAATTTCATTCATATTTCTCCACACCTTCTTTCATAAGTATGTAGTTACCCTATAGCTTGGAAATAAATTCAAGGCTTGATAATTATTTAGTTTTCTATTGTATTTTTATTCTATTACAATTTATAAGGTATGTTTTTTTTTTTAATGTAAAACATTTTCACTCATAAATATGTTAGTTGTAAAATAGTTTTGCACAACTTTTTGATGCTAGAAGATAATGAGCAAAATATTTATGATGAATAACTAAATAGTAAAATAATGAATAGAAGCTTAGGAGAAATTATTTCTTAGCTTACCAATAAGATATGACAGGGTTACAAATCCAACAAAAAAAAAAAAAGATTTACAAAAATGTCAAATGTGATGCATGTTAGATTCCTTTTTCTCGCTTGAATCTTGATTATTGTTGTAATTTTACATTTGATCTTTATTTTTCTTGTATAATTTCAAATATTGAAGTCTAGTAAAATATGTTTTACAATTAAAATAATGTATTTGATGTTTTACATTAAAAGTAAAAAATTTTAAAAAAAAATTAAAAGTTGAAAACAAACGGTTTGCGGTTCTTTAATGTGTTTTAATTAAAATCCAATCATAGATTAATTTAGTAAGAATTTAACCAAACTATCCTACATTAAAAATGTTCAAGAAGACATCAAATTTATTTAAAAAGATTCAGTTGGCTGACTCATCAGCTAGCCATGCTTCATAGACTTTCATAATCATAGCATTAAAGGTTCAACATGTATCTTGAAAAAGGTCAAGATTCTGATGTCTATATATAGTACGTATAGAGTAATGTGATAATATATATATATATGTAATTTTTTTGAATATATATAAAAAATATTAAAAAATAATAATAAACCTTAAAGAAAGCTCAAAATCTAAAAACAAATAAAAAGCTTTTAGAGTGAAAAAATAAAGGGTGGTAATTGACAAAATTAATATTTTACTTAATAAAATGCCACACTCGAGTTACCTATAAGAATATGGAAGGTTGATTTTTAGATGCAGATAAAAGGCAAACTAAACAATAAGAAAGTTTTCTTTAGGTGCCATAAAAAATAGAATGTCTTCTAGATAAATGCATTACTGGCATCAACCAAGGAAAAATGAATGAAAACAAAAAATGAAATGTCCCCATCAATGGTTCAAGAATAGTGATAGCCAACATTGTATCTCCCATAAAATAATGCAAGCGTAATGAAATCAGAAGGAATTGAGGAAAACACTTGCCTTTTTATTATTTATTATTTATTTTTTTATCTTTTTTATTTTTTTTGAGAAAATGCAAATTTCATTAAAAAGGAAAATAAAAAATCTATTACAACCTAAAAATAAAAACAACTAAGGATACCAGACAAATGGGATGTAACATTTATTAAAAAGAAAAAAACTAATAAAAGAGAAATATTTGCAATAGTAGAATATCATGACAAAGATAAGATCCGCTACTCATTTTAAACTAATCAGGGTAATAGGGACACCAAATATAAAACAACCCAAAGGGTTGGTTAGTATCCAGTGATCCCAAAGAGGAATAAAATAAGTAGTAGTAAGAATCCTAAACTTCATAACTTTAATTTCATTATGCAAATAAAACATAAAATTAAAAAAATAATATTAATAAAGCTAAGAAGCCCAACCATTACAATCCATCTATAATGTTCAACAAATTTGAACCAATCCAAAGAAGTATTCTTCTAGAACAAAGATCTCCAAAGATAGCTTGCAATGACCTTCATAAGGTTGGTTTTGTTGGACAAAAATTTACATAGTGTAATAACAAATCTGGTGCTGATGGGATCCTGGAAAAGGTTTGATAGATGCTTTGTTAACTCGTCGACATTAAGTTTGTCTTCTTTCCAACCAGGAGTGGCATCGGATCATTTCCCTATTGTGTTGAATCTTTTTGAAGTTTGTTCTATGGCTAAAAGTTCTATCACATTTGAGGATACCTTGTCTTCTTTTCCAACCTTTACTTCAATAGTATGGAATGTTTGGAATAGGAAGACTTATGGAAACTTTTCTCAAATTCTAAACTACAAGATGAATAGAGCTTTGAAGTCTTTATTTTATTGGAGTAGAGCAAAGATGAAATGTTTAAATCAGCAAAAGGATACCCTTAAGAAAGAAATCATGGAGCTTCAATTAAAAGAAGAGAATGATGGATGCCTATTAGTTGAAGAGATTTGGTCACTCAAATCCAAAATAAATGAGTTAAATTCTAATTTAGATCGTTTAAACACTTGGTGGAGGCAGCGTGCAAAGGTTAAATGGATGGTAGAGGGTGATTGTAATTCAAGCTTTTTTCGATCTTTTTTTAGTGTAATAAGAAATTCCAACTTTATTTTCAGCATTAAAGGAGAAGATGGGTGTCTAGAGGAGGATCAAAATCAAATTGAAGAAGTATTACTCCAATCTTTCAAAGAGAAGTTGCATGAAAGAAGTTATGCTCTGGACGGGTGGCCTAGACCTAGGAGGAGTATGGAAGAGGAGGATGTAAGGCTACTGAAAAAAGATTTCTCATTAGATGGAGATTATGATCAAAAAAATCGGGGGATACAATGCTCTAGGGATTATGGCATATCATATTCCTTTATTAAGCACTATTGGACCATTATAAAGGATGATTTTTGGAATGCTTTACACCAATTCTTTTCTTCTGTTGAAATGTGTGTAGTTGGAAATAAATCTTATAGTGTTGATTCCCAAAGTGAGCAATCCAATTACTCCTTCCAATTATAGACCAATCAGCTTATGCAGAACTATTTACAAAAAAGCAGCCAAGGTTTTATAAAACAGAATGTCTTGCATTATTTCAAAATGGATTTCTAAGGAGCAGGTGGCTTTCCTTAAAGGAAGATCTATGTCTGATCTTATATTCTTGGCTCAAGAGATATTTCATAAGTTCATGTATTCTAAATCCCATAAAGGTTTAGTCTATTTTAAAATAGATATGGAATAGCCTTATGATTCCATGGGGTGGCCGACTTTGAGGAAAACATTAGAGTATTTTGGATTCCCTTTACTCCTTTCAAATTTAATCATGGATTCCCTTTACTCTTTAAAGATACTCGGGTCTTGGATAAATGTATAAATATGTGGCCAACACTGTGGTGTCTAAAGATGTCAATGAAGGAATAGGGACAGTAAGCAATCTCATTTAGAAAGGAATATGGGATATTGAAGAATTAAAGAAGAATTTTGGTAATTATCTTATGGAATTGATTAATAATATAAAAATTTATTCAAATCTTAATGAAGACTGGATTGAACTTATTTAAAAAAAATAATGGGAAATCTTTATCAGCTCTGGTTGCTGCTTTAGTGGAGAAAATGCATCATGAACAGGAGTACTGGAAATGGATAAAGAAGGCTAAGCTCGATGCTCGGGTGGAGAACTTTTGGTGAAGATTATTTAACAATGCCATACCAACCTTTCATTTTTTATCATATAGAACATTGCAAACTAATAACCTTTGTCCTAGAGGTTATAATGAGATTGAAAACTTAGATCATGTGGCCAATAATTGCAAGAAGCTTATTGAAGTGTAACATCATTTAAATAAATGTGGCTTTGGTGTCCCATTTTAATTCCTTTGAAGATAGATGTAAGTGGTTGTACCTTTAAAATTCCTTTTTGGTAAATCTATTTTGCAATGCGGTGTTCTTTACATGTAAGGAGAGGAATGTATTTGTTCATGGAAAATCTAAGAGGAGATCAATGTTTATTGAAATTGAATCAGTTAGTCATGCATCTTTTTCTAATGTTCATAATTTTTTTAACTCGGGTCGATTGGTTGCCAATCAACATTTGCTATTTAATGATATTTGACATCCTCCTCCACTCGATTGGATCAAACTTAATGTAGTTGAATCCTTATTACCGTCTTACAAAGGAGGTATAGGTGGTATTTTCTGAGATCATAAAGGTAGGTCTCTTTTGGCTTTTGCATTCTTTGTGTTCACTGGGATATAGCTCAATTGGAGCTACTAGCTATAAAAGCAATTAAAGATGTTATCAAAAACTGGATGTTTGAGTATATGGGCATCATTATTGAATGTGACAATGCAAATATCATCAAGTTCATAAAGAAGGTTATTAAAAAAGATGGAGAAGGAGTAGAAGACTTTTCTTTTATCAAGGATTTTAATTATATGATTTTTATTTGTATAGAAAGGTCTTGTAATACGTTAGCAGATCTTTGTTCTAATTATGCTCTTTTTTCTTTCTTTTGTTGGGAAGACATTGTCTTGAATAAGGTTCCTCCTTTATTAAATTATTAAAGGAGGAATTTGTAAGAAGTATTTTGTAGGCTTCTCTGTTCCTTTTTTTAGTTATAAATGCAGTAATTACTTCTTCAAAAAAAAAATTAAGAAATTCTCAATGATAAAATTCTTTGAGTTTCTAATTATACCTGATCCCATCACTTTCCAGGTGGTGTTGTCTCCCAATGTGACCTTGCCTCCTAACTTAGCCCCTAGCATGTTGAACTACATTAAATCTCTAGTTAATTGCCTTGAGCATCCGCTATCAAGGTACCATGTACTTTCATTAGGCTTTTTATGAGAACACTCCTATAATGTCAATCAGATATTAAATTTGGGAGCCCAAGTGACTATGGGTGCCACCTTATGCCTTGATGAATAATTTGCTTCCATTCTATATTACGGTGTATGTGTTTTGGACCTCCACACTAGATGTTTCATACGGTATATTATGCAATTGTGGCTTATATGACCTAGCATGTAACAAGAATGACACCAAACCCAAGGGAATGAATTGACTAGTTTATGCTACGGGTTGTTCGTTTTCCTAGGGGTATATGATGTATGTAGTGATTTGGGGTTATACCATAATGTTAGTGTAGGTGGTGTTCTATTTTGTTCAAGTGCATTGAATTTTTCTTTTAAGAACTAATTCAAACTTTCGAGACAAGAACTTCTAATTTTAATGCATGCTCATTGCAATTTAGTTCAGATGCACATTTTTCTACTCAAAAGTATTAATTTTCTATCTCAAGATGCTTTGATTCCAAGGATTCATATGCATTGGTTATATTAATATGCTTTTTATTTCACTACATTAAACTCAATAAGTAAAGATATGTGATTAGTTTCTAAATCATAATGTTCAGTTATTAGATAATTAGGCTTTGTTTGTAATGCAAAAAAAAAAAAAAAATCGGTATTTAAACTAGCATACATCTTTTTTAGCTTTCTATATAAATCATAATTTTTTTAGATATTATAAATAGTTTATCATAAGATAGTTGACAATTTCATCATGATCAGAGTGATTAATATTTTCATTAACCATGAGATAGATTTTTCAACCAATTTATAATCTTTATCTGACTAATCGAGATTATTATTATCAAATTTGATATCTAGTTTAGATGATTCTGAGGTAAAGTCAACACAAAATACTTTTTGTTCATTGCTTCCCCTTTTTTAAGTTTTCTTTCCCATTATCCTTCTCCTTGATTCGGTGTGTTTTCAGGTTGGGGCATTGAATTTGCATGTGGCTTAGTTTTTTGCATTCAAAGCAAATTATATCAGATGGCTCTTTAAAATTTTTATTATTCTTACCTTTGTACCACTATTGTTGATGATGCATCTGCTTTCTTTTTAGGAAATTTTTGAACTGAGTGGCATCATTGTAATGTCATCCTCCTCATCATGAAACCGTCACTATTTGAGTCATTAGCTTTCAAGGCCAAAGTCTTTTCCTTTTTTCTATTATCTGCATAAAGTAATTTTTGACTCAGGCCTTGCTTGTATGCATTGAGCGAGCCAAGAAAGTTATCAATCTAATACACATTTAAATTTTTGGATTAAGAAATTACATGACCTCAGCATCATAAGAACTAGATAGGTAACATTGAATTTGGTTAATTTTTTTAGAATTAAAAAGTTCTCTACCAAATGTATGTTGGGATGGCACTATATGAGCGAATCTAGTGTACATTTCAGATATAGTCTTACTAGGTTTCACGTGAAATACTTCATAGTCTTTCAGTAGAATATTCAGCCTAAACCGTTTAACTTTATAATTTTCCTCATATGTGATGCACATTTTATCACATATTTCCTTTCTCATACTTCATGTAGACACTCTCATATAATCTTCAGATTTCAACTCACAGAAAAAATTATTCAAACATTTATCTTTCAATTAAGTGAGTTCTCTATCCGTATGAATTCATTAAGTAAATAGACATCAATTTTACTCCATTAACTATTCATGATGGAAGTGAAAACCCAATTTGAATCATATGTCAAATTCTAAAATAATAGAATACAGAAATGTTGACATGCAAAATTTTCAAATATTAAAAGGAATATTTTTGAACAGAGATGGATGGGTAATAGAATAACCATATGCAATATTTTTATTATAACAATGGACCAAAAGATCTTTAATTGGAGATTTAAATAAAAATCATGAATTCCAAGAGCCATTCTTATACCACTTAGAAGTTTGGGGAGGTTATAATAACTCATTAAACAATCCCTATGCATGCCAAGAGGGGGGGTGAATTTGTACTTTAAAAATACTATAATTAAAACACTTCTTTTTGTCTTATGTAGGATAATAACTTTAAAAAAATTAGATGAGTGACTAACACAAGAGAAAGCAATTTAAAACTTTATAATAGTTTTATTTAAATTTTGAAGCACAAAAACATCAAGAGAAATACAAAGTTACTTTCTAACACAAATTAAACAATATAATTTATAATGAGAAATAAAATTAATGTAGGAAATTTAAAGTGCAAAAACTTAAATGTAGAAAAGAGAAAATTAGTAAAAACACAATAAAAATTTTATTGTGGTTTAGTCATCCTTGACCTACATCCACTCCACGGAGTCCTCTTCTTTGGGAGTTGCACTAAAATTATAGTGACACTTCATTTGCCTCCATAATAAGGCGAAGAAGCCCTTACAAAATTTAATTTCACCAAACTCGGTGTGGTGGAGAATAAAAAACTATGTCACCCTCCTAGTCACGGCATCAAACCTTTAATCTTTTATCACCCTCCTAGTGAAGGAATAGTACCCATGAACTCTTTCTTGCCCTCCTAGTGTTGGTAGAGAAAAATCAATCTTTTTTCATGCTTATAGTGAAGGTATAGAACCCTTAACTCTAACTTTGAAGTTTCTCTCCCAAATCATCTCGAAGAACTCACCATGAAAACTAGAGGAAATAAGGTGCAGGCTTGCCTTGAGCAACCATGTGAACACCCCAAACACTCCTTGTCTCTTACGCAAAATCTCACCTTCTCCCTCTCTATGCCTAAAGCTCTCTAGATAATTCTCCCTCATATTTCCTTCAATATCCAAAAGTCTTTTTAAAATATGTCATTGACTTTTTTAAGTACAAGGCTTCAAAAAATCTAAAATTTTCAATTAGTTTGTCTCTATTCATGTTATACGATATGGGTTTGTACAATATAATTAGTTAATAAATAAAGGTTTATTTAGTATGCTGGAATAGTCATTTAGACAAACTACTTAAATTCTTCATACTTATCATACATTACATTTGCAAGTTTGTACGATATGACTAGTTCAAATTAACTCTTCTCATACAAAACCATTACTAGGATAATTGGAAATCATTTTTGTCTATCATCTAATACAACTTACATTGTACATTATATTAAGTTCAAATATCAAGGGTTAACAACATACTATATGATTAGTTCAAAAATCAAGGTTTTCATCTGGTACGATATTTGGGTGACTAAATTTCAACTATGTCAATCATACTATATGTTCTTCGTCATACAACATAATTAGCCATATTTACTAAACCTTTATTTTGTTAACTAATTTAAGCAAGATTTTAAATATCATATAATATGATTAGGATTGTATAATATAATTAGTACAAAATCAATTTTATAAAATACTTACTTAAATTATCTAGTGGCTAGGCTTTCTTGATGGAAATAAATTGTACAATATGTTCTTTATCATATAATATGATAATTTTTTTAATATTAATTACTCAATTAGCTGTTAACCCAATTTTTATGTATAACAAATCATATAATATGATTGTAATCAAATTCAGCTTGACGGAGCTCTCATTTTCTCTGGCGACTCTGAGGCAATTTAGGGTTCCTCTACGGGAGATCATTTTCGATGGATCTATGGCAATCTGGTTTGGTTTTTTTATTTTAGTTCTTTCCTGCGAGTTTTATCGTGGATCTACGCTTCCTTAGTTTGAGTTTTATTTCAATTTTTCAGTTTGGGAGATGACGAGTCCGTCGTCATGCTTCCATCTCGAATGTTTCTTCATCTAATAGTCATTCTCGTTCCTTTAAGGAGATTGTTTTCAGTTCCTCTACCTCTGCTTCTAAGCTTAACTTTGTGCATTCAAATTTTAAGGGTTGTCCGACACTTCTTTTAGATGACTCTATGGTTTCCCAGTTAGCTGCTCCTTTTGCTCTTACTTTGATTGGTAAATTTGCTTTGATGCACCCGAATCTAGACATTACCCATAAGTTTTTCGTTAGCTTGAAGTTGACTGGTTCATTTCATGTCAGTCTATTAGATCCGCACCATGCTGCGATACAATTATCCAACGATCTTTATTATAGTAGGATCTTTGTGCAAAACTCTTACTATATTCAAGGAAGTCAAATGCACCTTCTCAAATGGACTCCAAACTTTGATGTGAAGGAGGAATCTCCTATAGCGCTAGTTTGGATATATTTCCCAAATTTGAGACTACATTTTTTCAATTTGTAAATTCTGTTTTGGCTTGCTTCAATATTTGGAAGACCACTACAAACTGATCAAGCCACGGCATCTATTTCTTGGCCCTCTGTTGCTCGGGTGCTAGTGGAACTTGATGTTTCTAAGAAACACCCTAGTGAGGTGTGGTTAGGCTTTGAGATAAATGGTTACTTCCAAAAAGTTGATTTTAAAAATTTTCCTATTTTTTGTTCTCATTGTAAAATGCATGGTCATGGATTTAATGAATGTTTTAGGTTACACCCTCTCTTACGCAAAGAAAAAATGGTAACCAAACAATCTCAATAGGAGGTAGCTAATGAGAATATTACCTTGCAGGGTATTGAGAATGAAGGTAATAATTCTAAGATGGTTGATGTGCTTTCATCTAAGGTTGATGATCCTTTATTGTTACCTAATGACCCGTTAACTATTCCTGTTATTCATCCCACCTTTTTGGAGGCTATTCCTCTTGAATAGGCCGTTAGCACATGTATTTTGGATGGGACATCTAAGGGCGGTGAAGGGTTAAATGTTTTCTCATCTTTAAATGTTATTGCTGATGTTGTGCCATATATTAATTTCTCTTTAAATACTAATAAATCTGTTATGGTTGAGGATGTCTCTTGCTCTAATCTTAATTAGGAAGATAATGTTGCTACTATCTGTTGAGAATCGTTCACAATGAATTAGGTTGTTAAACCTAAGCTTATGTCCCAGTGGCTAACCAAGATGGGGGGTGAATTGGTAATTAAAAAAAATTTGAACCCTCTTTTTAAACTTTGGAAATTATAACTTAATTGTTAGTGAATTTTTAGAAAAAGATTTTTCAACCACAAGTTGTAAATGATAAACAAAATAAAAAGTGGAAAAGTAAAGAACATCAGATTTATAGTGGTTCGATCAAAACCAGACCTACATCCACTCCCCAGAGGCACCCTCCGAGTATTGCACTGATACCACTACTAACTCTCCTTTTTCACCCACAGCATGGCAAAGAAGCCTTTACAAAACTCTTTTCACCACTACCTGGTGCGGCAGAGAACCGTCATCCTTTTACACTATCCACAGTGCTAGCAGAGAACCGTTCGTCCTTTCACACACTGCTAGTGTGGGCAGAGAACCCTTCGTCCTTTCACACTCTCCCAGTGTGGGCAAATAACCCTTCATCCTTTCACACTCTCCTAGTGTGGGCAGAGAACCCGCGGCTGTTCACCCTCTCCAAGTGTCGGCAGAGAACCGGATCTCCTTGACAAATCTTCTCACAAGAATACTAATAGGATGAAAGAAAAGAGTGAAATAATCCCAAATCATAAGTAGAGATTCTTACCTTTGAACACCAAGCGAAGCCTTCACACTCCAGTGGTAGGAATCCTCCTTTGAATGCACTCTCACACTCTCTCCTTAACTCTTCTTTCAATTGGCACAAAGATCAATGAGCAAAAAGATTGGGTGGCAGTCTAAATTGGACTATATATAGGAGAGATAAGAAAAACCGTCCAGAACTGCAAATTTTTCAAGTCAACACGAAATGAATCATCCCGTACGATTGTCGATCGTCTTGGACGATTTTACTTAAAGTGTTAGAAACGATCCTAATGAATATTGGTATGAACTATGTTCGTACACGATCATCGTCCCGTATGAACTAAGCTCATCTGGTACGATCAGTTATACCATAGGTCGGTTCCCAAATAACTGCAGGATGTAACCAACTTTGGTAAGTCGGTTCACATCATCCTGGGACGAACAGGACTTCGTCCGGACAAAATTTTTACAGAGAGCAACTCGTCTTGACACGAAAATGAATTTCGTCTGAACAAAATTTTTACAGAGAAGAATTCTTCCTGGGACGATTTGGATTTCGTCTGGATGAAATTTTTACAGAGAAAAATTCATCCTGGTACGATTATATATTTTATTTGAATGAAATTTTTACAGAGCCCAACTTGCCCTGGGACAAAAATAATTTCGTCCTGAACGATCAGGACTTAGAAAATTTCCTCAACTCCTGTTTGTTCCATTGCTCCTACGAGGAGATGACTGACCTGATCATCCCGTATGAACTAGGTTCATCCCGTATGATCAGTACAAATTTTGTAAGATCTCCTTAATTATGTGTGTGCATTTTTATTCACTCAATTATAATCACTCCCTCTTAATTCAAAAAATAATTTAGAGCTTCAATTTTCAAAGGATTGTATGCTGAATTCAATTTGAAGTCTTCATAGTTTGGATTTCAATTTTCTAGAAATGTTAGTACACACAATAGCAAAAACAAATCTTCCAAAAAGTGTTAGGAGATAACTACACATAAAACAATAATAATTGGAATCATCAAAACTATATAAATTGCAAGAATGTAAAACATGCTAGTAGCAACTCTCTTAACAATATCCACCATAATGTGAAAAGCATTTGGTTGAATCTAAAAATGCAGGTCTTGGTTTAATTTTCTTTGTCACGAAAGGGGAAGAATTATTGGAGGAGGGTAAACTCTCTCCTAAGGGTGACGACTTAGAGGTGAATCATGACTGTAAGTCCCCTTCCCAATCTCATCTCAACTATGATGCTTCTACTGATAACGACGAATTGTCTTTTTTTGCCAAATGCTTTGCTAAAGATGACCTTGACATTAGCTATGTTAAAGTCCAAGGGAAATGTGGTAGGAAGAGAAAAAACCAGGTTCTACATTCAGGTAGAACTACTAATCTTGTAATACAATCTGGTAGAAATAGTCATTAATTTTTGTTTTGTTTTGTTTAAAGCTATTATTTGGAATGTGAGGGGAATTGGTTTTGGTTCCTCTCGGTTTTAGGTTAAGAATCTCTGTCATATTCATGGTATTTCTTATCTTGTTTTGCTTGAACCTCTTATTAATGCTTCTAATTTACTTAGCACTGCTAGATTTCTTGGCTTTAAGCATGCATTGTCTAATTGTGCGAAAAATATATGGGTGTTTTGGAAAGACCCTATCCATTTGAGGTTCTTGGTAATTTTACTCAAGTTGTGCATTGTCATATTGATGTTTTTAATGTTAAGTGTTGTGTTTCCGTCATTTATGTGGCTTCTTCCTGTGGCAATAGAAAGATTTTGTGGGAGTAATTAACTGATTTTCATAGTATTAACCCTGGTCCTTGGTTAGTTGGGGTGATTTCAATACCATTTCTAATGCTTCTGAGCATTCTCGGGGATCTACTCCCAATTTTTATTCTATGAATGATTTTAATTATATGATTTTGGATTGCAATCTTATTGATATTTGTTTTGTTGGCAATCAGTTTACTTGGAATAGAGGTCAACTTTAGCAAAGGTTGAATTGTATTTTATTTAATGGTAGTTGGATTAATTCCTTTAGTTCTACTTCCATTGAGCATCTGAGTCATACTCTGTCTAATCATTCTTCTTTATTGCTTATTTTGAAGGCTCGTCATGTGAATGTTGTTCCCCAACTTCGATTTCAGGATATGTGGATTCAGCATGATTCTTTTTTATGTGTTGTGAGTGATAATTAAAATGATGTTTTACATCTTGATAACTCTATTTTGGGTATGAAAAGATTTTGGTTTAAACTGAAAAGACTTAAGTAGCTTTTAAATTGGTGGAATCATCATATTTTTAAAATTTTTTTACTAGTATCTTAAATGCTTAAAATAAGGTTGAGCTTAACTGTCAAAGCTTTTCTTCCGATGTGAATTTTTCTTCTCTTAGAGAGGCTAAGGATAGTCTTTTTAAACTTCAGGATCAAGAAGAAACATTTTGGAAACAAAAAGCTGCTGCTAAACACCTGTTGGAGGGTGACAATAACACTAAGTACTTTCATGCTTTGGTTAAAAGGAAACGTGCTACTAATTCTATTAATAAAATTATTCGGGAGGATGGTTCTGTTATCGAGGAAGATGAGGACGTTGCCATGTTGGCCGTTCATCATTTTAAGGAAAGACTAAATAAGGTGTTTATTCCTAGTCAGATCCCTAACCCCGATATTATTCCCTTTCTCATTTTGGTTGAGGATAATAATATGCTTGCTACCAATCCTTCTCTTGAGGAACTTAAAGAGACTGTTTTCAATATGAATGATGCCTCGGTGGCTGGCCCTGATGGTTTTACTACTAAATTTTTTCAAAAAAGTTGGGATATTATTAAGGATGACCTTTTTGCTGCGGTTATGAATTTTTTTGCGGGTAATACTATACCTAAGTTTTTTTCATCTACTTCTATTGTTCTTATTCCTAAAATGATTAATGATAGTAGTTGGAATGATTTCAGACCTATTAGTCTCTGTACCTTTTTTAGTAAGCTTCTTCCCAAAATTTTTATGTCTCGTTTAACTAATATTCTCCCTAAGATTATTTCACCCTTCCAAATGAGTTTTGTTAAAGGTCGTGCTATCTCTGATAATATTTTGCTGGCTCAGGAATTTTTCCATGATCTGGACGTTAAGGTTAGGGGAGGTAATTCCATTCTTAAATTGGACATTTCCAAATCTTATGATAATATTAGTTGGCAATTAATCTATAACATTATGCATTTATTTGGGTTTAGCTTGACCTTCATTAACCTTATCAAAAGTTGCATTGAGTGTCCTTTTTCTTTTTTATTATTAATGGTAAGAGCTTTGGTTTTTTTGAATCTTCTCATGGTCTTAGGCAAGGTGACCCTATGTCCCCTTGCTCTGTTCATTATTGTTATTGATTACCTTTCTAGAAGTACTGCTCACTTGTTTGCATCTCAACCCCAATTTTATTTTAGAAGGTTTTCTTATTTTGGATCTTTATTTTGTTGATGATCTTATCATTTTTATGGATGCTTCCCGTAATCATTTTAATAAACTCATGGAATTTTTTCATGAGTTTAACTTGGTTAGTGGTTTATCTCTTAACAATCACAAATGTTGTTTTCTTGTTTCTAATAATATGAATATGGATCGGATCTCGGCCATTAAAGAGAGGACTGGGTTTATGCATAGTCATTTACCTATTAAGTATCTTGGTATTCCGTTGTTTAAAGGCAGAAAGAAGTCCTTTTTGTTTAATGATTTAATTACTTCTGTGCAGAATAAGCTTCTCTCCTGGGATTCCAATTTCTTGAGTTTTGGGGGTAGGCCTACTCTTATTAGATGTGTGTTTTGTTCTCTTCCTATCTATTCTTTCAAACTCTTCCCCCCACTAAATTGGTTTGCAATAGAATTGATACTATCATTAACAAATTTTTTTGGAAAGGTGCTTCAAGTAATAAAAAAAAAAAATTTGGGCTACTTGGGACAAATGCTGTGGGGTTTTAAATGAGGGTGGGCTTGGCTGTAAAAGCATGGGAGATCTTGCTAAGGCTTTTTCTTATAAGTTATGGTTTACTTTTCGTGCCA